>NC_069501.1:1205633559-1205816059 GCF_027579735.1 Bombina bombina | reverse complement strand
ACTGTTTTCCCTCCTTGTAAATCTCACATTTGATGATGGACCATAGGTTCTCAATGGGGTTCAGATCAGGTGAACAAGGAGGCCATGTCATTAGATTTTCTTCTTTTATACCCTTTCTTGCCAGCCACGCTGTGGAGTACTTGGACGCGTGTGATGGAGCATTGTCCTGCATGAAAATCATGTTTTTCTTGAAGGATGCAGACTTCTTCCTGTACCACTGCTTGAAGAAGGTGTCTTCCAGAAACTGGCAGTAGGACTGGGAGTTGAGCTTGACTCCATCCTCAACCCGAAAAGGCCCCACAAGCTCATCTTTGATGATACCAGCCCAAACCAGTACTCCACCTCCACCTTGCTGGCGTCTGAGTCGGACTGGAGCTCTCTGCCCTTTACCAATCCAGCCACGGGCCCATCCATCTGGCCCATCAAGACTCACTCTCATTTCATCAGTCCATAAAACCTTAGAAAAATCAGTCTTGAGATATTTCTTGGCCCAGTCTTGACATTTCAGCTTGTGTGTCTTGTTCAGTGGTGGTCGTCTTTCAGCCTTTCTTACCTTGGCCATGTCTCTGAGTATTGCACACCTTGTGCTTTTGGGCACTCCAGTGATGTTGCAGCTCTGAAATATGGCCAAACTGGTGGCAAGTGGCATCTTGGCAGCTGCACGCTTGACTTTTCTCAGTTCATGGGCAGTTATTTTGTGCCTTGGTTTTTCCACACGCTTCTTGCGACCCTGATGACTATTTTGAATGAAACGCTTGATTGTTCGATGATCACGCTTCAGAAGCTTTGCAATTTTAAGAGTGCTGCATCCCTCTGCAAGATATCTCACTATTTTTGACTTTTCTGAGCCTGTCAAGTCCTTCTTTTGACCCATTTTGCCAAAGGAATGGAAGTTGCCTAATAATTATGCACACCTGATATAGGGTGTTGATGTCATTAGACCACACCCCTTCTCATTACAGAGATGCACATCACCTAATATGCTTAATTGGTAGTAGGCTTTCGAGCCTATACAGCTTGGAGTAAGACAACATGCATAAAGAGGATGATGTGGTCAAAATACTCATTTGCCTAATAATTCTGCACTCCCTGTACATACACACACACACAAACTATACACATACTCACACAGGCATACACCAACTATACATACACACACAAACTATACACATACACACACAGGCATACACCAACTATACATACACACACACACAGGCATACACCAACTGTACATACACACACACACACAAACTATACACATACACACACAGGCATACACCAACTATACATACACACACAAACATACACCAACTATACATACACACACAGGTATACACCAACTATACATACACACACACAAACTATACACACACACACACACACAAACTATACACATACACACACAGGCATACACCAACTATACATACACAAACTATACACACACACACAGGCATACACCAACTATACATACACACACAAACTATACACATACACACACAGGCACACACCAACTATACATACACAAACTATACACATACACACACCAACTATACATACACAAACTATACACATACACACACACACACACACAGGCATACACCAACTATACATACACACACACACAAACTATACACATACACACACAGGCATACACCAACTATGTGACAGTTTGTGATGCAGTTATAAAAGTACAAGGATTGAACTTGAGCTCTGAGAATTGCTGATACTAATAAATGTAATGTCAGCTACAGATCACTGCAGAGGATACAGCATCAGCCAGGCAGGAAGAGTAAGAACTGTCAGTTACACATTATAAGTTATATTGCAGTTATACAGTTACAGTTATACAGTTATAAGTTTCCCTGGATTACTATAGTGCTGCATACACAGTGTACAGGACTGCTAATATAAGGAGTGCAGCAGCCATTCATTATAAAGGACTATATATGTGTATCTATCCATATTACTGTGTGCAAATCTACAGAAGCACCTTGCTATGTCATGCAGTAAATAAAGTGCCAGTTTACATTTAGAAGTTGCAAGTGCATCATTCATATAAAGAGTTAATGTTTGCTATGTAAAGGACATTAGATCTGGCGACGAGTATACTACCACAAACTCACGCTATAATGGCTGTATTTGGAGCATTGAAAGAATTTGACCCTGAAACAGATAATTGGGTTTCCTGGACTGAAAGGCTACAGCAGTATTTACTTGCCAATGACATTGGAGATACTATCTGTCTATTTGACAACTATCTGGAGATACTATCTGTCTATCTGACAACTATTGGTGCTAAAACATATAAGATTCTAAAAGATCTGCTACATCCAGAGAAGCCAGCCACCAAGTCTTTGTCTGAAATAATACAGATCTTAACACAACATTTCCAACCACGGCCATTAGAGATTGCTGAGCGGTTCAAGTTTTATAGCAGGCGCCAAGGGGTACAAGAGACTGTATCTACATTTGCAATCAGTTTAAAGAAATTGTCCAGCACCTGTGCTTTTGGGGAGTATCTGAATATTGCCCTTAGAGATCAGTTTGTTATGGGTATCAGTACAGAATCTATTCAAAGGCGACTTTTGACAGAGGAGAGCCTGACCTTCCATAAAGCACTAGAGATTGCTTCTGTTTTGGAACAGGCCACACGAGACACTAGTTTACTGCAGACGCATTCTCACACTAAGGAAGAACAGGTATTTTTCTCTAATATGAAGCAACAGACTAAACCAGCCAGTAAATATTCAGCAAAAGCGGCATCGCCTATTAACTGTTACAGATGTGGAGCACAGAATCATGCAGCTTCTGAATGCAGATTTAAAAATGCTCGTTGTCATGGCTGTGGTAAAATAGGACACTTA
This sequence comes from Bombina bombina, assembly GCF_027579735.1. Lineage (NCBI taxonomy): Eukaryota > Metazoa > Chordata > Amphibia > Anura > Bombinatoridae > Bombina > Bombina bombina. The sequence continues at coordinate 1,205,813,195 of NC_069501.1, read as the reverse complement.
AAGAAGGCTTGCAGAGGATCTCAGCAGAGTGTCTCAAGCAAAACTCATAAGGGAAATTACCACATGGCTTATAAGGGAGCCACATCAGACTCAGAAGAGGAAATGACTGTTCAGAGTTTGACTGTATACACCATGACAGCAGGGTCTGAGCCTTTGACCGTTCATGTTAATATTGAAGGAAAAGATTTGACCATGGACTTAGATACTGGGGCTGCAGTTTCAGTTATGACAATTAAAGATTGGAAACAGCTGAAAATTCCAGTATTGCTGCAGCCCACTACCTTGAAGCTACAAACATACTCCAGAGAAGTCTTGACGCCACTGGGGTGTGCATCTGTATCTGTGTGTACAAACAGTAAAACTGCCAATCTTACACTATATATACTAAAATCAGGTGGCCCACCTCTTTATGGAAGGGACTGGATACGGGCCCTTGGCATGCCTGAGAGCCTCAAAAACAGTGAAGTTCATCATATTGGAGTTGATCGTGCTCAGTGGATTCAGAACATTAAGATCAAATATGCCCCGGTGTTTGAAAGTGTTCTGGGAAAAGTTAAGAACAAAAGGGTATGGTTACAGTTAAAACCTGGAGCAAGGCCAAAGTTTTTCAAAGCACGAACTGTGCCATTCGCTTTAAGGGCAGGAGTTGATGCTGAACTAAGGAGGTTAGAAGAGTTAAAGATTATAACCCCAGTGCATCGTAGTGAGTGGGCTTCTCCTATTGTACCGGTAAGAAAGAAAGATGGACAGATCCGAATATGTGGAGACTTTAGGATGGTGTTGAATGAACAGTTAGCAGTGGATAAGTATCCATTACCCAGAACAGAAGAGATTTTTGCTAACTTAGCTGGGGGACAACATTTCACAAAGATTGATTTAAAAAATGCTTACCTTCAACTTGAAGTACATCCAGATTCCCGCAGGTTACTCACCATCAATACTCACCGTGGGTTATTTCAATATAATCGTATGGTCTTTGGCATTGCTCCTGCACCAGCCATGATGACAGATGACATGTTAATCACGGGCAGGACGGAGGAAGAACATCGACACAATGTAGAGAGGGTACTGCAGCGGCTAATGACCTACGGGTTGAAGGTCAACTTGGAGAAGTGTGCTTTCATGCGTGACAAATTAGAATTTTGTGGCCATGTTATAGATTGTCATGGTCTACACACTGCTGATGACAAAGTCAAGGCCTTGCAAGAAGCTCCTATACCACAGAATGCATCACAAATACGATCATACCTTGGTCTCCTTAACTATTACCACCGTTTTCTTCCCCAGCTAGCCCATACGTTACACCCACTACATCAGCTTCTTGAGACAAATCGATCCTGGTTGTGGAGCAGTGAATGCAATAAAGCCTTCCAGGAATCCAAGAACCTACTCCTGTGTTCCCGCATGTTAATGCACTATGATCTTCAGAAACCACTCATGATAGCATGTGATGCTTTGCCTTATGGTTTAGGGGCTGTATTGTCACACACAATGCCAGATGGGACAGACCGACCGGTAGCCTTTGCTTCCCATTCTCTAACAACGGCAGAGAAGAACTATTCCCAATTAGACAAGGAAGCATTGGCCATTGTATGGGCTGTTAAGAAGTTCCATAACTATATTTATGGTAGGCAATTTACTCTTTTAACTGACCATAAGCCACTGCTGACCATCTTTAATCCAAGGAAAGGACATTCAACCACTACAGCGGCTAGATTGCAAAGGTATGCTCTAACTTTGGGAGCATATCATTACTGCATCAAATACCGGGCCCATGATTCCCATGGCAATGCTGATGCCATGTCCAGGCTTCCACTAATGAATTCCTTACCAGTTGTTCAAGAAAGCCTTCCAAGTGTGTGTTTTACGGGTATAGTACATGCCAAACAAATTGCAAAGGAGACAGCTTGTGATACTGAATTACAACTTCTGGCAAAGTATTTGACAGATGGCTGGCCAAGAACTGGCTGTGATGTGCAGAGAGCATACATACTACGAGCGAAAGAACTCACACTCAGAAATGGATGTATTTTATGGGGTGAGAGAGTTCTGGTTCCTAATGGGCTACGGCAAGCTACATTAAAACTCCTTCATGAAGGACACCCAGGCATTGTCAGAATGAAACAGAAGGCTAGGGGTCATGTTTGGTGGCCGGCCATTGATAAGGACATTGAGAACTATGTTATGGCATGCAAAGGGTGTGTTCAAGCTCAAGGACAGCTTCCACGAGGAGCTGTACAACCATGGGACTGGCCTACTACTCCTTGGGAGAGACTACATTTGGACTTTGCCGGTCCTATTGATGGAATCTCATACTTAATCATAATTGATGCACACTCTAAGTGGCCAGAAGTAATTCCAATGACAAGGACTACAACTACTGAAGTCATATCAGCATTAGAAAGACTGTTTTCAGTATTTGGGTTGCCAAGAAAACTGGTCACAGACAATGGTCCCCAGTTTGTGTCACAAGACTTCCAGAATTTTTAATAGCAGTTCAAAGTAGAAAATAGGAGCACCGGCACTGTATAGAGTTAAAAATTCCAATTTTATTTATAACACCTTAGTGTCTTTAAAATCTTGTTTCAAGATGGGCACAAACAGATAAATAACATAGGACTGTCTGATGACAACAGCCTTACATGTTTCGGCTTAGGAAGCCGTCCTCATAAGCTGCTGTCCAGTATACTAAAACTGACACTTTTAAAAGCAACAGACTAATCCAATTGGTTATAACCTAATTGTCAAATATATAACACCTGTTGGTTTATCCACATTGCAGGTATTTTAACCCTTTATTTCCCCTATCTTATAAGCAGTTTAGAAGTGCAGAATTGTACTCATATATATATATGTATACCTATTTTCTGGGACTTTGGCAACAATAGTAATATATTTAGTAAACGTCTTATTCTATTTCTAATCTCTTCAGATGAACTATATCTGCTTGTTTCTCCTATCTAATGTCTAATGTCAGTATAATTTTGGTTTTAGTTTTAGTCTAATTTTATTAGACATATACTTAACGGTTTACCTAATTTATGTTGCTTCTGTTGAGAATATTTCCCTACTATTCAAAAATGCATAAGGGAAATTTCTGTATAAATTTCAGTTGTTAAAGGGAACCCTACAAGTACACATATTTTTCCCAATCTATGATAATTCTCTATAAAAACTTTTTCAATGTTATTCTAAGTGTATAAAGAAGATTTCTGTTAGACATTATTTTTGGTGATGTATCTATTTCTATTTAAAGAAAGCCTTCCATACATACCTAATCTATCATTGCCAAAAGTTCATAAGGTCATAATCTGAGTTGAAACCATTTGGCACCCTGGTCTTTAACTTAAAAATCCAAAATACTTCCTGTCTACCTAGGATTGTTTCTCTATCCCCACCATTCTTTTGTGGTGGGATTCTTTCTATGGCGGTCCATGTGAAACTACTGGTATCCTGATTGTGAACTGTAACAAAATGTTGTACTAGTGGTGTACTAGCTAACCCAATTTTTATGGATGAGAGATGTTCCCTTATCCTGGTTCTGACCTCTCTAATTGTGAGCCCTACATACTGTTTTTGACAATCTCTAAAGGTTATAAGGTAAATAATAAACGTGGACCTGCAGTTCATACACATATATTTCTGATACTCTTGTCCTGTGTGTGTGGAGATGAAGCTTGCCCCTGTGTCTACCTTTGCACAGGCCACACAATTAGTATAGTGGCATCTATACATGCCTCTAGATGTCAACCAGGATGAGTCTTGTGTCAATTCCTTACTGGGTAATTTCGTTGGTGAAACCATGTTTCCTATGCTCATATTTCTTTTATATGCAAACCTGCAATCTTTAATATTGATATCTGCTAAGCCATCATCCGCTCTTAAAAGAGGGAGATGTTTCCTTATTATATTGCAAATTTTAGAGTATTGACTACTGTATGTAGTTACAAACAATAAGTCATTAGATTGAGCTTTCCTTTCTTTACCCCTCCTCTCTTTTTCTAATAAGTCATTTCTGTTCAATTTTATTACAGATTTTTTCGCTGATTCTATGAGATTTCTCTGATACCCTCTCTGTTTTAACCTCTCTGTTAATAAAGTGGAATTTTTACATACGAATGGAATTCACCATCATCGGACGGCACCATATCACCCAGCCACCAACGGGCAAGCAGAGACCTAGATTTAGAGTTTGGCGTTAGCCGTGAAAACCAGCGTTAGAGGCTCCTAACGCTGGTTTTAGGCTACCGCCGGTATTTGGAGTCACTCAAAAAAGGGTCTAACGCTCACTTTTCAGCCGCGACTTTTCCATACCGCAGATCCCCTTACGTCAATTGCGTATCCTATCTTTTCAATGGGATCTTCCTAACTCCGGTATTTAGAGTCGTTTCTGAAGTGAGCTCTAACGACAAAACTCCAGCCGCAGGAAAAAAGTTAGTAGTTAAGAGCTTTCTGGGCTAACGCCGGTTCATAAAGCTCTTAACTACTGTACCCTAAAGTACACTAACACCCATAAACTACCTATGTACCCCTAAACTGAGCCAATCAGATTGAGCTCGCATTCTATTGGCTGGTCGGAACAGCCAATAGAATGCGAGCTCAATCTGATTGGCTGATTGGATCAGCCAATCGGATTGAACTTGATTATGATTGGCTGATTCCATCAGCCAATCAGAATATTCCTACCTTAATTCCGATTGGCTGATAGAATCCTATCAGCCAATCGGAATTCGAGGGACGCCATCTTGGATGACGTCCCTTAAAGGAACCGTCATTCGTCGGGAGACGCCGGAAGAAGAGGATGGATCCGCGTCGGCTGCTTCAACATGGACCCGCTCCGCACCGGATGGAAGAAGATCGAAGATGCCGCTTGGATGAAGATGTTTGCCGGTCCGGATGTCCTCTTCTTGCCGGATAGGAGGAAGACTTTGGAGCCTCTTCTGGACCTCTTCAGCACCGGATGCCAGGACGGATCGGTGATACCTGTTGAGGTGAAGACAAGGTAGGAAGATCTTCAGGGGCTTAGTGTTAGGTTTATTTAAGGGGGGTTTGGGTTAGATTACGGGTATGTGGGTGGTGGGTTGTAATGTTGGGGGGGTATTGTATGTTTTTTTTTACAGGCAAAAGAGCTGATTTTCTTGGGGCATGCCCCGCAAAGGGCCCTGTTCAGGGCTGGTAAGGTAAAAGAGCTTTTAACTTTATTAATTTAGAATAGGGTAGGGCATTTTTTTATTTTGGGGGTCTTTGTTATTTTATTAGGGGGCTTAGAGTAGGTGTAATTAGTTTAAAATTGATGTAATATTTTTCTTATGTTTGTAAATATTTTTTTATTTTTTGTAACTTAGTTCTTTTTTATTTTTTGTACTTTAGTTAGTTTATGTAGTTGTAGTTATTTGTAGGAATTGTATTTAATTTATTTATTGATAGTGTAGTGTTAGGTTTTATTGTAGGTAATTGTAGGTATTTTATTTAATTAATTTATTGATAGGGTAGTGTTAGGTTTAATTATAACTTAGGTTAGGACGTATTTTACAGGTAATTTTGTTATTATTTTAACTAGGTAACTATTAAATAGTTCTTAACTATTTAATAGCTATTGTACCTGGTTAAAATAATTACAAAGTTGCCTGTAAAATAAATATTAATCCTAAAATAGCTACAATGTAATTATAATTTATATTGTAGCTATATTAGGATTTATTTTACAGGTAAGTATTTAGCTTTAAATAGGAATAATTTATTTAATAAGAGTTAATTAATTTCGTTAGATGTAAATTATATTTAAGTTAGGGGGGTGTTAGGGTTAGACTTAGCTTTAGGGGTTAATCCATTTATTATAGTAGCGGTGAGCTCCGGTCGTCAGATTAGGGGTTAATAATTGAAGTTAGGTGTCGGCGATGTTAGGGAGGGCAGATTAGGGGTTAATACTATTTATGATAGGGTTAGTGAGGCGGATTAGGGGTTAATAACTTTATTATAATAGCGGTGCGGTCCGCTCGGCAGATTAGGGGTTAATAAGTGTAGGCAGGTGGAGGCGACGTTGAGGGGGGCAGATTAGGGGTTAATAAATATAATATAGGGGTCGGCGGTGTTAGGGGCAGCAGATTAGGGGTACATAGGGATAATGTAAGTTGCGGCGGTTTACGGAGCGGAAGATTAGGGGTTAATAATAATATACAGGGGTCAGCGATAGCGGGGGCGGCAGAATAGGGGTTAATAAGTGTAAGGTTAGGGGTGTTTAGACTCGGGGTACATGTTAGAGTGTTAGGTGCAGACGTAGGAAGTGTTTCCCCATAGGAAACAATGGGGCTGCGTTAGGAGCTGAACGCGGCTTTTTTGCAGGTGTTAGGTTTTTTTTCAGCTCTAACAGCCCCATTGTTTCCTATGGGGGAATCGTGCAAGAGCACGTTTTTGAGGCTGGCCGCGTCCGTAAGCAACTCTGGTATCGAGAGTTGCATTTGCGGTAAAAATGCTCTACGCTCCTTTTTTGGAGCCTAACGCAGCATTTTTTTGGACTCTCGATACCAGAGTTATTTTTATGGTGCGGCCAGAAAAAAGCCTGCGTAGCGTTAACAACCCATCTACCGCCAAACTCCAAATCTAGCTGAGAGAGATTTGTCCAAACCTTTAAAATGGCACTGAAAGCGCTAAAAGCAGAGAAGCAGGTTAATACTAAAAACATTTTAAAATTTTTGCAACAATATAGGGTTACTCAACACCCCACCACGGGAGTTGCCCCAGCTCAACTATTGTTTGGCAGGAAGATCCGTACAAAGCTGGATTTAATCACACCAAATGTAGCAGAAACAGTCCGCATCATGCAAGATAAAATGAGAGTGGGAAAACCTTCATGGACCTATACAGAATGAGACTTGGTTTGGTATAGGGTGTACCATACAGAGGAAAAATGGGCACCAGGTGTTGTTGCCCAGGTTGAGGGCCCAAAGATGTATGTTATAACCACTCCATCAGGTGTGTGTCGCCGCCATGTGAACCAACTACGACCACGGCTAGAGAGGAGAGAACAGGCTGGTGAGGACCATCACCTAAAAATGCAATCAGACAATGACTTTGATATCTGGGGTGGTGTTTGGCATGATCCAAACACAGGCTCTGACTCAACTACAGAAGATGACTCAGAAATACCAGCCTCAGTAGAAGAACCTTGTAATGATGAGTCAGGAAATTCTATCCAGGACCACAATAGTCATGCTCGTACTCCCAGGCAACAAACACCTGTTGTTCGTTGGTCTCCTGAAGTTAATCTCAGAGACACTCGCCGGAGACAACATGCAACATATCAGAGAAACTTTCGTCAACGTAAGAAACAAGAAGCAGCTTTAACGTCCACAATACAAGAGGATGCTGGAGAAGACTGATTTATCTTATGGTTGTTGTTGTGCAGTTAAGTTTATTTAAAAAAAAAAAAATAATAAGTAGGAAAGGAGATGTAGTGTTGTGCTTACTTCCTGTTTGGTCAAAAGGCACATTGAGGCTTCCATACAAAGATGATGTCATCAAGTGGGCTGTGCTTAGAATCAGTACAGTTCAGAGAAGCCATCTTGTGACAGTTTGTGATGCAGTTATAAAAGTACAAGGATTGAACTTGAGCTCTGAGAATTGCTGATACTAATAAATGTAATGTCAGCTACAGATCACTGCAGAGGATACAGCATCAGCCAGGCAGGAAGAGTAAGAACTGTCAGTTACACATTATCCTATATTATAAAAGACAAGAGTTTGTCTGAAGCCGTCATGCGTAGTTCAGACAAACACTTGGCCTTAGACAGCAGCTGATCGCACGCGCAGGGGTGAATGACAGCAGCGCGAGGACCCGGCAAGTGGAGGAGGAGAGGGCTGATCGCACGCGCAGGGGTGAATGAGCAGCGCGAGGACCCGGCAAGTGGAGGAGGAGAGGGCTGATCGCACGCGCAGGGGTGAATGACAGCAGCGCGAGGACCCGGCAAGTGGAGGAGGAGAGGGCTGATCGCACACGCAGGGGTGAATGACAGCAGCGCGAGGACCCGGCAAGTGGAGGAGGAGAGGGCTGATCGCACGCGCAGGGGTGAATGACAGCAGCGCGAGGACCCGGCAAGTGGAGGAGGAGAGGGCTGATCGCACGCGCAGGGGTGAATGACAGCAGCGCGAGGACCCGGCAAGGGGGGAGAGAGAGGGAGAGAGAGAGAGAGAGAGAGAGAAGAGACAGGGGAGAGGGAGACAGGGGAGAGAGAGAGAGACACGGGGGGAGAGAGAGAGAGACAGGGGGGGAGAGAGAGACACGGGGGGAGAGACAGAGACGGGGGGAGAGAGAGAGGGGAGAGAGAGACAGGGGAGAGAGAGAGACAGACAGGGGAGAGAGAGAGAGACAGGGGGGAGGAGAGAGAGAGGCAGGGGAGAGAGAGAGAGACAGGGGAGTGAGAGAGAGACAGGGGAGTGAGAGTGAGACAGGGGAGTGAGAGTGAGAGAGACAGGGGGGATAGAGTGAGAGAGACAGGGGGGATAGAGTGAGAGAGACAGGGGGGATAGAGTGAGAGAGACAGGGGGGAGAGAGTGAGAGAGACAGGGGAGAGAGAGAGAGAGAGAGAGAGAGAGAGAGAGAGAGAGAGAGAGAGCGCGCACCCACGCGCATGCAAACATAGCCTCAGCGCGAGCTACCAAAGTCGCGTGACTAGCAGTTGAAATCGTTGCGAGGCATAACAGGGAGAGAGTGAGAGAGAGAGACAGGGGAGAGAGTGAGAGAGAGAGACAGGGGAGAGAGAGACAGGGGAGACAGAGGAGAGAGTGAGAGAGAGAGACAGGGGAGAGAGAGAGAGAGACAGGGGAGAGAGTGAGAGAGACAGGGGAGAGAGTGAGAGAGACAGGGGGGGAGAGAGAGAGACAGGGGGGAGAGAGAGACACGGGGGGAGAGAGAGACGGGGGGAGAGAGAGAGAGGGGAGAGAGAGACAGGGGAGAGAGAGAGACAGACAGGGGAGAGAGAGAGAGAGACAGGGGGGAGGAGAGAGAGAGGCAGGGGAGAGAGAGAGAGACAGGGGAGTGAGAGAGAGACAGGGGAGTGAGAGAGAGACAGGGGAGTGAGAGTGAGACAGGGGAGTGAGAGTGAGAGAGACAGGGGGGATAGAGTGAGAGAGACAGGGGGGATAGAGTGAGAGAGACAGGGGGGATAGAGTGAGAGAGACAGGGGGGATAGAGTGAGAGAGACAGGGGGGAGAGAGTGAGAGAGACAGGGGAGAGAGAGAGAGAGAGAGAGAGACAGGGGGGAGAAAGAGGGGAGAGAGAGAGAGAGAATATAAAAATAAAAATAAACCACACGGCCTGTGTGAACGGGCTTTAGGACTAGTAAGTTATATTGCAGTTATACAGTTACAGTTATACAGTTATAAGTTTCCCTGGATTACTATAGTGCTGCATACACAGTGTACAGGACTGCTAATATAAGGAGTGCAGCAGCCATTCATTATAAAGGACTATATATGTGTATCTATCCATATTACTGTGTGCAAATCTACAGAAGCACCTTGCTATGTCATGCAGTAAATAAAGTGCCAGTTTACATTTAGAAGTTGCAAGTGCATCATTCATATAAAGAGTTAATGTTTGCTATATAAGGACATTACATCTGGCGACGAGTATACTACCACAAACTCACGCTATAATGGCTGTATTTGGAGCATTGAAAGAATTTGACCCTGAAACAGATAATTGGGTTTCCTGGACTGAAAGGCTACAGCAGTATTTACTTGCCAATGACATTGGAGATACTAAGGCCTCGCTTCCATTGAGTCGTTAAAAATGGAGCCGTAAGCTACCGAAGCGGACGACAGCTAAAGGTAATTTACGGCTCCATTTTAGTACCAGGTTTCCATTGAAAAGATTAGCGTGTTGCGCGCAGTCGCTCTTTTCGGCCGTACGTAAGTTTGCGTTGCCAACCGATGTCGGATTTGTCGAAAAGCGCGCCATAACAAGTGCATTGCCATGGTAACCCGACCTCTGTCTATAAGAATAACGGTTTGCGCCTGCGCTCTTTACCTGTGATCGCCTCTAGAGAGAAAGACACGGGAGCTAGTTGCGTTGGTAGGAGTTTTGGGTTTTTGAGAGTTGTTTGAGAGTTAGTGGAGAGTTTGATATTTGATTTCCATATATTCTTATTGTAGGCCTCATATAATATTAGGAACACACACACACACATCCATACATTAGTTAATTAACACACATTAGTTTATACACACAAATACACACACACACATACACACTTTTATTTCATACAAACACATTCACATTTTTTTTTTCATTAACCCCCATATCCCCATCTTCCTTTATTACTCCTTTCATTAATCCCCTTATTCCACTTCCCATCCCCCCTTTGACTACCCTTCCCTTCCTCACTATATAACTTGTTTTTTTATATATACATTTTGCCCATCCTATTTTTTTTTTTTTTAACATCCCATATTTTTGGTTTCATTTGACTATATAGCTCACCCCTTTCTTAATTTGCATCCCTTATTATTTTTCTATAATTTTGTTCTAATCCTCCTTAGTTTTTCCTTTTTCATTTACATCCCTTTGTTTATTTTCACCCCCACATTTTATTTTTATTTTGAGGGATATAGAATAGAGATAGTTAGGGTCTAGATAGGTTAGGTAGTTAGTTTTGGGGCTATTTAATATAGGGTTTAGTTAGGTGACTTAGTGTAGTTAGGTAAGCTAGGGACTTTAGTGTTAGGTTAGAGTTAGGGAGGAAGGAGAAAGGGATGGATAGGCCTAGTGGAGTTGGGAAGGGGGTGGCTAGGGGGAGGGCAGTGGTGAGGGTGGATAGAGGGAGGGGGAGGGGGGAAGTAGGGAGTAGTATGGGCAGGAATAGGGGCCGAGGTTTGGGTGGAGGATTTGTCCTTCCTCAAACCCTGGCAGAGGAGGGAAGGAGAGAGGGTGGAAGAGGAATGGAGGTGGGAGGAGTGAGGAGGAGTCAGCCTCAGCTAGGCACAAAAAGAAAAGGGAAAGTGGGGCAGACTGTGGCAACTGGGGGTGGGGCTGGTGGTAGCCTGTCACAGCCTGCAGGGACAGAGGAGGTAGAGAGGGCTGGTCCCCAGTCACAGGAGGGAGAGTCTGTGTCTGCTGGCCCTTCAGGTGTGAAGGGCAGGCTTAGAGAGGAGAGGTACTCTGAGGAGGAGAAGGAGGCTCTTGTTGAGGCATACTTGGAGAGGGCAGCTCAGCTGGAGAACCCTAACCTGAGGCCGGCTGTCCGGAATAAGCTGTGGGAGGAGATTCGAGTGGCAGTCAGCTGCTTAGGACGTAATCGTTCTATTGCCAGCATTAAACACCGCTATCATGACTGCAGGAGGGAAACCAAAGCTAAGCTGGCACAGCAGGCCAAATATGCACGTGGGACAGGTGGTGGTCCTAGCAAGAGGATACACCTAAGGTCATGGGAGGAGATGATGGCCAATGTCATCTCAGATGAATCTGTTTACGGATGTAAGGGGACAATGGACACATCAGTGCCAGCTGAAGAGGTCCATGAAGGTGAATATTAAATATCATATGTAATAAATGTTTTATTTCTAACAAATATATGTTAACATCAGAAATATATATCGGCTTTGTTTTTTAAAATATAAATGTAATCATACACATGTGTAATACAGAATATAGAATGTTCATATATTATATATGTTTAGTAATCATACACATGTGTAATACAGAATATAGAATGTTCATATATTATATATGTTTAGTAATCATACACATGTGTAATACAGAATATAGAATGTTCATATATTATATATGTTTAGTAATCATACACAGGTGTAATACAGAATATAGAATGTTCATATATTATATATGTTTAGTAATCATACACAGGTGTAATACAGAATATAGAATGTTCATATATTATATATGTTTAGTAATCATACACATGTGTAATACAGAATATAGAATGTTCATATATTATATATGTTTAGTAATCATACACAGGTGTAATACAGAATATAGAATGTTCATATATTATATATGTTTAGTAATCATACACATGTGTAATACAGAATATAGAATGTTCATATATTATATATGTTTAGTAATCATACACATGTGTAATACAGAATATAGAATGTTCATATATTATATATGTTTAGTAATCAATTGTGTTCAAGCATCAGTGGAAAACATACCTAGGTAGGATTAGTACAAGTAATGTTTTACATGGTTCAAAGTCTAATTTGCACAGTAACTTAAAGTGATAGTAAACCCAATTTTTTTATTTCATGATTCAGATAGAGCAGCAATTTTAAGCAACTCTCTAATGTACTACTATTATAGATATTTCTTTGTTCTCTTGGTATCTTTTTCTGAAAAAGTAGGAATGTAAGCTATGGAGACTTTGCATTTTTTGTTCAGAACCCTGGCTAGCGCTCGTGATTGGTGGCTACATTTAGCCACCCAATAAGCAACAGCAACCCAGGTTCTGAAACAAATATTGTCTGGCTCTTAAGCTTTACATTCTTGCTTCTCAAATAAAGATACCAAGAGAAGGAAGAAAATATGATAATAGGAGTAAAATATTAAATGTTGACTAAATTTGCATGCTCTGTCTGAATCATGAAAGTTTAATTTGTACTTCATTGCCCCTTTAATGGCATCTTAACATAGTTGTAGTGGATATATTCATCCTGATTTCTGGAGTGGCTATCTGCTCAAACAAGCAAGGGTATAGATTTAAATTCTTTCTATCTATATCATATATATGGACTATGTGTAATACAAAGAGTCGCTTAGAGGCACAATCTTTAAATATACACCTCTGGTTAAATATGTTTAAGTTCATACAGAAATTATATATATATATATATATATATATATATATATATATATATATATATATATATATATATATATATATATATATATATATAAAACTATATCTATAAAATTGATTTTCAAATGTTAGATGTTTCATCAGATTAATTTATAATTACAATTTATTTTTCAGAATTGGAACATGAGTATGAGTCCTCAACAAGACCGGAGGCCAGTGATGTTCCGGAATTCAGTGAGGAGGAGGAGGGGGATGTTATTGAAGCTGGATACTCCTACCTCAGCATACTTGAAGGAGATGAGCAACAGCCACTGGCCTATGAGGTTGAAAATGTTCCTGGCCCATCCCCATATTCATCTGGGAGGACATATCATCAGATGCAGCCTCCACCACCACAGCATTATCAGATGCATCCTCCACCACAGCATTATCAGATGCATCCTCCAACGCAGCATTATCAGATGCATCCTCCAACGCAGCATTATCAGATGCATCCTCCAACGCAGCATTATCAGATGCATCCTCCACCACCACAGCATCGGCAGATGCCTCCTTCATCACCACAGCATCAGCAGATGCATCCTCCATCACCACAGCATCAGCAGATGCATCCTCCATCACCACAGCATCAGCAGATGCATCCTCCATCACCACAGCATCAGCAGATGCATCCTCCACCGCAGCATATGTACTATATGCCACCTCAACAACACATTCAGCACCCTCCCATGGCACAACAAATGCCGCCACCACTACCACCACCACAACAATCACCACCACCCCCCACCAATGTCTGTCCTCAATTGGATATTGAGCCACCCACACAGTCCCCAAGACTGAGTGACGACAACCTCACACAGAGCCAGGAATATGTGCCGGAGACACCTATACAGCCACAAGTGCCCCCCATGGAATCCAATATCCCCGCGCAGTCCCAGCAGGATGCTCTACTGAGGCTCATTCACAGGGAGCTTAGACTTACTAGGCTCCAGCAGCAGCAGGATTTCAGGAGGCTACAGAGCCAGATGGACATACATAATGCTGCACTCGTCCGCCTGGCAGAGGCAGTGGAGAGGGTTGCAGATAGGCCGCAAACTCCCTCCTCACTCGCATCCTCCGTTATCTCCCTGCAGGACCCTGAATCACATCTTTTAGCCTCCCAGCCAGCTGGTGTGCGTCGCCCAAGACGCCACACTTCCATCCCAAGTACCTCTCCTCCAAAGGCCAAATCCCGCCGCAAGCATTAAGAAGTATTTTTCTTTTTAAATTCTTTCAAGATATATAATATCTAATTTTTTTATGAAGCACTTTCTTAAGTGTGATTTCCATCTCATAAATATGCATATATTTTTCTAATCAAAATTAGAAAATATATTTCAAAATTGTTTTAATAGCTGTTTATTTTCAAAAACATTAACAGCTTTATTCATTTTTATTTCACATGATGTCAATTAATATGCAGGTGTAAATTGTTGATAAATGTATGTGTCCTTTTATTGAGGATATTATGCCGTTTAAGAATACTTGGGGATACGTGTCTGAAATTTATACAGTATATGCTATCTAACATTGGTCAACGTGACATGTGTAAATGTTATGATTTATATTCCACAAGCATATGTTGTTTGCTCCTTCAGATGAAGCTAATAAGGCTTATACAGTTATAGAAGAGTTGAAAAGTAAATATTCCTTCCTGTTGATATGGCCAAATACCTTGCATTCATTATAGTCCTATGTGGAATGTAATATCTGAAATATATACCTATGATGACTAACGCACTCCTTTTTGTCAAGATTATTATTCAATATTTAGAATAATTAGATAAATGTATCTTTATGATATTTAAGCACTGGTGTATACACAACATATATGTGATTGCCATGATATAGAGGTGATTAATACATTTTAATTGACATCATATGAACAGACACAGACTCTCCCTGGGACCAATGCACAATGCACTTTTAAATTGTTTCAATAACTCCATGTTAAAGACAATACTTCATATCTCTTGAAGTATGTCATATTAAGCACTTATGTATTTTGGTTAATAGTCTAAATATTGCAAATGTATTATCTGCTTTAGCAGACATGACATTACATATATTTTATAAATATTAGTACTATGACACATTATAACTTTAATGTGTCATCGTTTTGTATTGAATAAATATGATTTTCACATTGAAAATTACATTTGAATGAGGGTAAATCTGTAATAATAAAACTCATCTTCATGATAAACAACTTATTTCGTTTGAATTATTTTTCTATATGTATTGAGATTATATATAGCATCCCTGGGCAAAGGTTTCATTTTGAATAGGTAGATATTTTATTTATTTTTATAATATTTTACCAGGAAAGATACATTGAGATTTCTATGGTTTTCAAGTATGTCCTGGGTCCACAAAACATTGCATTGATACAATGGGTACAATAAAATAAAAAAAAATAATAATACACCATATATGCACAAAAATTTAACATAGAACCGGTAGGAAATATATAATCAACAATGACAGGTGCATTCTGTTTTGAGATATGTAGAGAGGGATCTCTTAAAGGATATTAGGCATGGGGAAGGTTTGAAAGTGTGCGGGAGGTCGTTCCATAATTGTGGTGCTTGCATATATTTTTATATGCACATACATATTGAAATTTCTATGACAACATGGGTGCAAATATTCCTATACATAGGACCAATAAATGTAGCATATATAATGTTATTTGTACATTGAAACACTCATAATATTTTTGTGATTTGCTATTTCAATGAGAAACAGGCCTCAAAAAGCTCTTTTTTCCTCCTTTACACCTAGTTGAGCTGGGGGTAATATTTCTCAATGTATCGACAGCCTCCGACAGTGTATTAACGGTTAGCGCTTTCAATGGAAACCTGGTATAATTTATCGATTAACGGCTTCTATTACTTTCTATGGGACGCGAAAATCTTTTCGGCAGCCGAAGTCCGGCAGCCGATATTGAGGTATAACGCGCCATTGGAAACAGTCGTTAAACGCTATTGCTTTCGACAGCATATTTAACGGTTTGCGAGTGCACGCAAACTGAATTACGACTCAATGGAAGCGAGGCCTAAGTCTGTTGCTGTCTATCTGACAACTATTGGTGCTAAAACATATGAGATTCTAAAAGATCTGCTACATCCAGAGAAGCCAGCCACCAAGTCTTTGTCTGAAATAATACAGATCTTAACACAACATTTCCAACCACGGCCATTAGAGATTGCTGAGCGGTTCAAGTTTTATAGCAGGCGCCAAGGGGTACAAGAGACTGTATCTACATTTGCAATCAGTTTAAAGAAATTGTCCAGCACCTGTGCTTTTGGGGAGTATCTGAATATTGCCCTTAGAGATCAGTTTGTTATGGGTATCAGTACAGAATCTATTCAAAGGCGACTTTTGACAGAGGAGAGCCTGACCATCCATATACACATACACACACAGGCATACACAAACTATACATACACACACACAAACTATACACATACACACACAGGCATACACCAACTATACATACACACACACACAAACTATACACATACACACACAGGCATACACCAACTAAACATACACACACAAACTATACACATACACACACAGGCATACACCAACTATACATACACACACACAAACTATACACATACACACACAGGCACACACCAACTATACATACACAAACTATACACATACACACACAGGCATACACCAACTATACATACACACACACAAACTATACACATACACACACAGGCATACACCAACTAAACATACACACACACACACACACAAACTATACACATACACACACAGGCATACAAAAACTATACATACACACACACAAACTATACACATACACACACAGGCATACACCAACATACATACACACACACAAACTATACACATACACACACAGGCATGCACCAACTATACATACACAAACTATACACATACACACACACACAGACATACACCAACTATACATACACACACACACACACAGGCATACACCAACTGTACATACACACACACACAAATTATACACATACACACACAGACATACACCAACTATACATACACACACACACACACACACAGGCATACACCAACTGTACATACACACACACACAAATTATACACATACACACACAGACATACACCAACTATACATACACACACACACACACACACACACAAATATACACCAACTATACATACACAGGCATACACCAACTATACATACACACACACAAACTATACACATACACACACAGGCATACACCAACTATACATACACACACACAAACTATACACATACACACACAGGCATACACCAACTATACATACACACACACACACACAAATTATACACATACACACACAGGCATACACCAACTATACATACACACACACACAAATATACACCAACTATACATACACACACACACACACACACACACAGGTATACACCAACTATACATACACAGGCATACACCAACTATACATACACACACACACAGGCATACACAAACTATACATACACACACACACAAACTATACACATACACACACAGGCATACACCAACTATACATACACACACACACACACAAACTATACACATACACACACAGGCATACACCAACTAAACATACACACACAAACTATACACATACACACACAGGCATACACCAACTATACATACACACACACAAACTATACACATACACACACAGGCACACACCAACTATACATACACAAACTATACACATACACACACACACAGGCATACACCAACTATACATACACACACACAAACTATACACATACACACACAGGCATACACCAACTATACATACACACACACACAAACTATACACATACACACACAGGCATACACCAACTAAACATACACACACACACACACAAACTATACACATACACACACAGGCATACACCAACTATACATACACACACACACAAACTATACACATACACACACAGGCATACACCAACATACATACACACACACAAACTATACACATACACACACAGGCATGCACCAACTATACATACACAAACTATACACATACACACACACACACACAGGCATACACCAACTGTACATACACACACACACACACAAATATACACCAACTATACATACACACACACACACAGGTATACACCAACTATACATACACAGGCATACACCAACTATACATACACACACACAAACTATACACATACACACACAGGCATACACCAACTATACATACACACACACAAACTATACACATACACACACAGGCATACACCAACTATACATACACACACACACAAACTATACACATACACACACAGGCATACACCAACTATACATACACACACACACACAAACTATACACATACACACACAGGCATACACCAACTATACATACACACACACACAAACTATACACATACACACACAGGCATACACCAACTATACATACACACACACACACACACACAAATATACACCAACTATACATACACACACACACAGGTATACACCAACTATACATACACAGGCATACACCAACTATACATACACACACACAAACTATACACATACACACACAGGCATACACCAACTATACATACACACACACACACAAATTATACACATACACACACAGGCATACACCAACTAAACATACACACACACACAAATATACACCAACTATACATACACACACACACACACACACACAAATATACACCAACTATACATACACACACACACACACACAAATATACACCAACTATACATACACACACACACACACACAGGTATACACCAACTATACATACACAGGCATACACCAACTATACAGGGAGTGCAGAATTATTAGGCAAATGAGTATTTTGACCACATCATCCTCTTTATGCATGTTGTCTTACTCCAAGCTGTATAGGCTCGAAAGCCTACTACCAATTAAGCATATTAGGTGATGTGCATCTCTGTAATGAGAAGGGGTGTGGTCTAATGACATCAACACCCTATATCAGGTGTGCATAATTATTAGACAACTTCCTTTCCTTTGGCAAAAAGGGTCAAAAGAAGGACTTGACAGGCTCAGAAAAGTAAAAATAGTGAGATATCTTGCAGAGGGATGCAGCACTCTTAAAATTGCAAAGCTTCTGAAGCGTGATCATCGAACAATCAAGCGTTTCATTCAAAATAGTCAACAGGGTCGCAAGAAGCGTGTGGAAAAACCAAGGCGCAAAATAACTGCCCATGAACTGAGAAAAGTCAAGCGTGCAGCTGCCAAGATGCCACTTGCCACCAGTTTGGCCATATTTCAGAGCTGCAACATCACTGGAGTGCCCAAAAGCACAAGGTGTGCAATACTCAGAGACATGGCCAAGGTAAGAAAGGCTGAAAGACGACCACCACTGAAAAAGACACACAAGCTGAAACGTCAAGACTGGGCCAAGAAATATCTCAAGACTGATTTTTCTAAGGTTTTATGGACTGATGAAATGAGAGTGAGTCTTGATGGGCCAGATGGATGGGCCCGTGGCTGGATTGGTAAAGGGCAGAGAGCTCCAGTCCGACTCAGACACCAGCAAGGTGGAAGTGGAGTACTGGTTTGGGCTGGTATCATCAAAGATGAGCTTGTGGGGCCTTTTCGGGTTGAGGATGGAGTCAAGCTCAACTCCCAGTCCTACTGCCAGTTTCTGGAAGACACCTTCTTCAAGCAGTGGTACAGGAAGAAGTCTGCATCCTTCAAGAAAAACATGATTTTCATGCAGGACAATGCTCCATCACACGTGTCCAAGTACTCCACAGCGTGGCTGGCAAGAAAGGGTATAAAAGAAGAAAATCTAATGACATGGCCTCCTTGTTCACCTGATCTGAACCCCATTGAGAACCTGTGGTCCATCATCAAATGTGAGATTTACAAGGAGGGAAAACAGTACACCTCTCTGAACAGTGTCTGGGAGGCTGTGGTTGCTGCTGCACGCAATGTTGATGGTGAACAGATCAAAACACTGACAGAATCCATGGATTGCAGGCTTTTGAGTGTCCTTGCAAAGAAAGGTGGCTATATTGGTCACTGATTTGTTTTTGTTTTGTTTTTGAATGTCAGAAATGTATATTTGTGAATGTTGAGATGTTATATTGGTTTCACTGGTAAAAATAAATAATTGAAATGGGTATATATGTGTTTTTTGTTAAGTTGCCTAATAATTATGCACAGTAATAGTCACCTGCACACACAGATATCCCCCTAAAATAGCTATAACTAAAAACAAACTAAAAACTACTTCCAAAACTATTCAGCTTTGATATTAATGAGTTTTTTGGGTTCATTGAGAACATGGTTGTTGTTCAATAATAAAATTAATCCTCAAAAATACAACTTGCCTAATAATTCTGCACTCCCTGTACATACACACACACAAACTATACACATACACACACAGGCATACACCAACTATACATACACACACACAAACTATACACATACACACACAGGCACACACCAACTATACATACACAAACTATACACATACACACACACACAGGCATACACAAACTATACATACACACACACAAACTATACACATACACACACAGGCATACACCAACTATACATACACACACACACAAACTATACACATACACACACAGGCATACACCAACTAAACATACACACACAAACTATACACATACACACACAGGCATACACCAACTATACATACACACACACAAACTATACACATACACACACAGGCACACACCAACTATACATACACAAACTATACACATACACACACACACAGGCATACACCAACTATACATACACACACACAAACTATACACATACACACACAGGCATACACCAACTATACATACACACACACACAAACTATACACATACACACACAGGCATACACCAACTAAACATACACACACACACACACACAAACTATACACATACACACACAGGCATACAAAAACTATACATACACACACACAAACTATACACATACACACACAGGCATACACCAACATACATACACACACACAAACTATACACATACACACACAGGCATGCACCAACTATACATACACAAACTATACACATACATACACCAACTATACATACACACACACACACAGGCATACACCAACTGTACATACACACACACACAAATTATACACATACACACACAGGCATACACCAACTATACATACACACACACACACACAAATATACACCAACTATACATACACACACACACACACACAGGTATACACCAACTATACATACACAGGCATACACCAACTATACATACACACACACAAACTATACACATACACACACAGGCATACACCAACTATACATACACACACACAAACTATACACATACACACACAGGCATACACCAACTATACATACACACACACAAACTATACACATACACACACAGGCATACACCAACTATACATACACACACACACAAACTATACACATACACACACAGGCATACACCAACTATACATACACACACACACAAACTATACACATACACACACAGGCATACACCAACTATACATACACACACACACAGGCATACACCAACTGTACATACACACACACAGGCATACACCAACTGTACATACACACACACACACACACAAACTATACACATACACACACAGGCATACACCAACTATACATACACACACAAACATACACCAACTATACATACACACACAGGTATACACCAACTATACATACACAGGCATACACCAACTATACATACACACACACAAACTATACACATACACACACACAAACTATACACATACACACACAGGCACACACCAACTATACATACACAAACTATACACATACACACACAGGCACACACCAACTATACATACACAAACTATACACATACACACACCAACTATACATACACACACACACAAACTATACACATACACACACAGGCATACACCAACTATACATACACACACACACACACAAACTATATACATACACACACAGGCATACACCAACTAAACATACACACACAAACAATACACACACAGGCATACACCAACCATACATACACACACACACAAACTATACACATACACACACAGGCACACACCAACTATACATACACAAACTATACACATACACACACACACAGGCATACACCAACTATACATATACACACACAAACTATACACATACACACACAGGCATACACCAACTATACATACACACACACACAAACTATACACATACACACACAGGCATACACCAACTAAACATACACACACACACACAAACTATACACATACACACACAGGCATACAAAAACTATACATACACACACACAAACTATACACATACACACACAGGCATAAACCAACATACATACACACACACAAACTATACACATACACACACAGGCATGCACCAACTATACATACACAAACTATACACATACACACACACACAGACATACACCAACTGTACATACACACACACACACAGGCATACACCAACTGTACATACACACACACACAAATTATACACATACACACACAGGCATACACCAACTATACATACACACACACACACACAAATATACACCAACTATACATACACACACATACACACAGGTATACACCAACTATACATACACAGGCATACACCAACTATACATACACACACACAAACTATACACATACACACACAGGCATACACCAACTATACATACACACACACAAACTATACACATACACACACACAGGCATACACCAACATACATACACACACACACACACACAAACTATACACCAACTATACATACACACACAAACTATACACCAACTAAACTATACACATACACACGCAGGCATACACCAACATACACACACAAACTATACACATACACACACAGACACAGGCATACACCAACTACACATACACACACACAAACTATACACATACACCAACTATACATACACAAACTATACACACACAGGCATACACCAACTATACATACATACACACACAAACTATACACATACACACACAGGCATACACCAACTATACATACAAACACACAAACTATACACATACACACACAGGCATACACCAACCATACATACACACACACACAAACTATACACATACACACACAGGCACACACCAACTATACATACACAAACTATACACATACACACACACACAGGCATACACAAACTATACATACACACACACAAACTATACACATACACACACAGGCATACACCAACTATACATACACACACACACAAACTATACACATACACACACAGGCATACACCAACTAAACATACACACACACACAAACTATACACATACACACACAGGCATACAAAAACTATACATACACACACACAAACTATACACATACACACACAGGCATAAACCAACATACATACACACACACAAACTATACACATACACACACAGGCATGCACCAACTATACATACACAAACTATACACATACACACACACACAGACATACACCAACTGTACATACACACACACACACAGGCATACACCAACTGTACATACACACACACACAAATTATACACATACACACACACAGGCATACACCAACTATACATACACACACACACACACAAATATACACCAACTATACATACACACACACACACACAGGTATACACCAACTATACATACACAGGCATACACCAACTATACATACACACACACAAACTATACACATACACACACAGGCATACACCAACTATACATACACACACACAAACTATACACATACACACACACAGGCATACACCAACATACATACACACACACACACACACAAACTATACACCAACTATACATACACACACAAACTATACACCAACTAAACTATACACATACACACGCAGGCATACACCAACATACACACACCAACTATACACATACACACACAGACACAGGCATACACCAACTACACATACACACACACAAACTATACACATACACCAACTATACATACACAAACTATACACACACAGGCATACACCAACTATACATACATACACACACAAACTATACACATACACACACAGGCATACACCAACTATACATACAAACACACAAACTATACACATACACACACAGGCATACACCAACATACATACACACACACAAACTATACACATACACACACAGGCACACACCAACTATACATACACACACACAAACTATACACATACACACACAGGCACACACCAACTATACATACACACACACACACACACACACACAGGCATACACCAACTATACATACACACACAGGCATACACCAACTATACATACACACAAACTATACATATGCACACACACAAACTATACATATGCACACACACAAACTAAACACATACACACAAACTATACACATACACACACAGGCATACAACAACTATACATACACAAACTATACATACATACACACACAGGCATACACAAACTATACATACACACAGGCATACACAAACTATACACATACACACACAGGCATACACAAACTATACATACACACACACAAACTATACACATACACACACAGGCATACACCAACTATACATACACACAAACTATACATATGCACACACACAAACTATACATATGCACACACACAAACTAAACACATACATACAAACTATACACATACACACACAGGCATACAACAACTATACATACACAAACTATACATACATACACACACAGGCATACACAAACTATACATACACACAGGCATACACAAACTATACACATACACACACAGGCATACACAAACTATACATACACACACACAATCATACACATAAACTATACAGACACATAGATAAACTCAGACACACACTTTACTAAATATTACATTACAATTTAGTAATCATATATATCAACAGCATGATAAAACACAGTTTGACATATAATGTTGCATAAAAGTTTGTCACAGCTTCCTAATCCATTCCCCCTTCTGTCTTCTCCCCAAAAACTAACTGCACAGACTCTCAATAACAGTGACAGGAGTAACAGAGTTTAATTCTTACACTGTGTTGTTGGAACTGACAAGAAGGTTCAGGACCTGACAAATTATTTTACTTTCCACGGAGTAGAAGAGAACTCAACAGGAACATGCCGCATGGGTTGACCTCTCTGTAAATGAACCACTGTCGCACCAGCAAGTCATCAAGCCACTCCCTCACAGTGATGTTTCCTTCACAGTTTTAGTGAATGATGACTCTGATCTCAGACACACACCCCCTTAATAACCTTATCTTAGCTGATCTGCTTTAGCTACAGCTCACCGGAGAAAACAGATCTTTATGGGGGATGGGGCAGTATGCTGTTGCTGCAGCCTGCAGGACATAACATAAAGAAATAGTCTCAGTCAGTGGGAGAAAACACAGTGACTCAGTGGGAGAAAACACAGTGACTTCCAAAGTTCCCATTAGTGTAAGTTAACTTTCTGGTGTCGTGTTGGTTAAGTTTTACTCCCACTGGGAGTAAAACTTAACCGACACCAGAAACTTACACACTAATGGGAACTTTGGAAGTCACTGTGTTTTGCAAATAATAAAGTGTAGATGTCTGCCCTCTCCTGCCTGTCTGTTCTAGCTGTTAAGTGTTAATAACGTAGCGATCTATGTTTTTGTTTTCCTGCTTGGCTTGCTATACTTTCTTTGACACAGACAGTCCTACCTGAGTTAGGCTCCCCACCGCAGTCAGTCAGCTCAGGGGGGCCACAGGGGGGGCCAGGGACATTTTTACAGGGGCACCGGCCCCTACAGGCCCCTGTGTAGAACCGCCCCTGTTGACATGATCTATTTCTCCTAAACCCATGCTGATTAGAACTCATAATCTTGTTTACACTAATATGATCATCAATATAATCTCTTATAATCCCTTCAAATATCGTCCCCACTATTTATGTCAGACTAACTGGTCTATAGCTTCCTGGATCATCCCTGCTTCCCTTTTTGAAGAGTGGCACCACATCAGCTTTACGCCAATCCTGGGGTACCATGCCTGAGGATAATGAGTCTTGAAAAATTAAGAGTAATGGTTTGTCTATAACAGTGCTAAGTTCCCTTAACACCCTTGGGTGTATTCCATTTGGGCCTGGAGTTTTATTTACCTTAATATTATCTAGTTTTTTTCCTGATATCATCTAAACATAACCCAGTTAATGGTATGGACTGGCATGTTCTATTTTGTTCCAAAGTATCATCCAATGGTTCCTCTCTTGTGTATACTGAAGAAAACAACTGGTTTAGTACCTCAGCCTTCTCCCTGTCATTATTTATCATGCTACCCTCCACGCATTTTAATGTACCTATATTGTCCTTCTTAGATTTTTTGCTATTTATGTACTTAAAGAACCTTTTAGGGTTAGACTTAGAATCCTTTGCAATTAATTTTTCATTTTCAATTTTGGCTAATTTGATTGCTTTTTTGCATAATTTGTTACATTCCTTATAAATATGGAATGTTGAGTCTGTACTATTTTCTTTGAATAATTTAAATGCCCTACGTTTTTTCCTAATTTCTCTTAACACATTTTTATTTAGCCACATTGGCTTTGATTTTTTATTTTTATTTTTATAACCATATGGTATTTGTTAATATGTATATTTAACAAAGTTTTAAATATTATCCATGTATCCTCTGTATTTTTATTAAAGAATACATTGTCCCAATTTATATTATTTAATGATTTCCTTAAATCGTTGAATTTTGCTTTTTTAGGATTGAAAGTCTTAGTTAAACCTTTTTTCAATAGAAACATTTTGTTTCTAATTCACGGCAAAATGGAAATGGTGCTTTAGAAAATACTAGTTTAAAATATAGTTTAAAAAATAATTGTTAAAGTTGAAAAGCAACCATGTAGTGATAAAAAATGTTTGCACAGTCTGCCCTATCTAACAATCTAAAAGATGTATTCAGATGGGTTAGTAGTGGTGCAGATGGAAACAGATTACAAAAATAACAATGAAACTAGGGATTATGCAATCTCCTTTAAAAGAAAAATATTTTAATAACACCAGTACTGTTTGTGACAATCCAGTGAGACTTGCAATCAAATATTAAAAATTAAATATAAAAATCATGCCAATTGTAGTTGTTGGTGTTCTGTAGTCCATTATGCCAAGATACCAATGGCATTCATATGTTTACTGAGTGGTGCAGATGTTTTGTGATGACATTAGGTTAATGTCACACATGCAAATAATTATTTTCCTTGCAGACTGAAAAAAAGGGTTGCATGAATAAATATTTCTTGTAACCTGAAAGAGACAGTTCACTCAAAAATCGCCTCTACATGTTTCTGTCTCTCTTCTAACAGATGTACTGTATATAGACCATATTATGTCCCATTACAGACAACAAGGATTCCCTTCCAAATTGCATTGGATTGGCATTTTGTGCAGTTTTTAAAATTAAAATATTTTCCAAATTATTTAAAAACCTGACAGTAACACAATTATCTTACACTTCAAAAGCATTCATGTTATGAACATTTCCCCTAACACTTACAAGGGAACAATTCAACATCATTATTCTATTATGTAAAGACTGTCATATTTTGCTGCTGTTTGTCATGTGAGAAGCAGCGGCAAAACTACTGCTGGTGCAGACTGTGCCACTGCACCTTGGGCTGGGGGGGGGGCAGAGTCAGATTTCTCTTTTTTGTTTTGAAATAAATAATATAACTTGAAGGTGTTTGAAAGGATACGTGGATTTATACACATTAAAAAATTAGCAGACATTGGCGAAAAACAAACGTAGTGGCATATGACCATCGCTTGCAGTCTCGTGTTTTGGAGCAAGAGGATGATGTACAATGTTTAAACTTGTAGTTGACATGAGTTGGTGCTGTAGTCATTGCTGTGGGAGCCCCCCTGAAGGTAATGGCAAGTTGTTGGCAGCTGGTAGTCATGGAAAAGCTAAGGCGGTTGCCGGGGGTTTAGTGCACAGCAAGTAGCAGATCTGGCATTAGAGGCAAAATATTTATTTTACAAATTTAAAATCTGGACAGGCTTTACCCGTGCGCACTGTAATGCTTACTGTATGGTGCATGCCATTTTTTAAAATGATGAAGGAGGAAATGTGTGAGGAGCAACATAGCAGCTTGATGGGAAGGAACCGAAGAGACAGAAGCACAGGAGTCGGCAATGGTATGCTGTAGTGTAGCATCATATTATTTACTTTCATGTGTCCTCCTACATCAAATACTTCTTGGTATTATTGTAGATTGTGCATATTTTTCCCTCTTCTAGTTTTTAAAGGGATACTTTTACTCACACACAGCTTTCCTATAAGATTTTATGACCAAACAAATTTAGCGTTGACTTCTTATGTAGTGCTTGGAAAAACAGTAATATTATAAATGACAGGGAGTATGTCATTGCTCTGTGTTGGCATAAAATAATCCCAGACAGATCTGCATCAGTGGTTACTACTTTAAGCAAATGACCGCAGGAGCCATCGCACTTAGACCAGCTAGATGGTCCCTACTCATTGAGAAGGATTATAGGTCAAACCTTAGGATCGGGGAATATAGCAGGAAATGCTAATGATTAGTCCCCTTGGCCTCAGCATCAGTTATGGTCTCATGGAACTACGGTCCTCTGTTCATTAGGTCTGCCACTGGTGAGAATCCAGAAATTCATGAGAATAATGTTGTAGATGAAATGCTAGAGAACCTGGAAGAAGAAGGTAGGGAAAGAGAGGCCATGCTATCTGCATCTCCAGAAAAAGTTAGTCCCTAACCTGACACTGTGTGGTTTGAAGGCAAGATCTACCCGACCTGATCATTGCAATCAAAGCAGATGGTTTAGTTTAGTAAACTGCAGCTGCAAGAAGCTTTTTTGGATCTTTCTACAGTGAGTAAAACACAAGGACATCCTTGTAAGTAGAAGGAGGAATTAATCTGTGCCCAGCTAGCTATTTCTCCTGCTAGATGGTGTTAACTTCAATTCCATAAATCATCCAAAAGTATTGTTTCCTGTACAGAGTCTGCTTCATGATTTTGCCTTTTGTTTATCTAATGAGTAACTTCTTCAAGTTGTGCGGCCTACATCTAAAGGCTTCAACTCAGTGAACAAAATCTACCTGCAAGTATTTAGGAATGCAAGAGATATCTGTGTTAGAAATATCAGTGATCTGACAATCGTTTATCTGCAGTTACTGTTATTATCAATAAAGTTTTGGGTGCTGAATTCCTTGCTGCTAAACACTATATTATCATTGAAATTAAGACAGGGGAGCTTGAGGCCCCTTGTTTCCAGCAAGCCTAACAGAAGTTATCAAGAAGTTATGAAGCAGCGGTCTAAAGACCGCTGCTTCATAACTTGTCCGCCTGCTCTGAGGCCGCGGACAGAATTGAACCCAATCAAATTTGATCAGGTTGATTGACACCCCCTGCTAGCGGCATTGCACCAGCAGTTCACAAGAACTTCTGGTGTAATGATTAATGCAGGCAGCGTATGCTGTCGGCACTTATAGATGGGCAGCGATCTGCAGCAGACATGATACGCTACTTCATATCATGTCCGCTCGCACATTGTTAAATATGCCCCAGGAACTGATAATGTTGCTGTGGTGTCTCTTTAAACAAAATACAGTTTGTATTTTCATGTTTGCAGTTATTTCATGTCTGTGAGTAATTATTAAGTGGAGGGTACTCATCTTCTCACTGGGAATGGTTTCATATATGTATATAAATTGCACTGCACTGCATCAGAACAACAACTATAGCAGAGGCTCAGGACCCTGTTGGTATCTGAAGGAACTGAAACTGCTGACGCTCCTGCTGAACTCATGAGCAGGGAAAAAGCCGGACAGATAGCTCAGCATGCTAAGGCACTATAGCTGAGCTCTGTAGCAACCAAAGGGTTGTAGGTTCGATCCCCGGTGAGGGCCACTCAGCCTTTCATCCTATTGAGGTCGATAAAATGAGAAGCACCTTGAGACCCTTACGGGTGATTAGCAGCACTTTACAAGTACCCAATACATACATACAAGGGGTTGCACATAAAAAGCATATTTTCTTTTACTTCTTGGGGGATTATTAGAATTTTTAATTTCCTCATATTGAAAGCCCATTTTTCCGTAATTTCTTGGTGACAGGGATAGTCAAAATTAAACTTTTTTTTTTATAATTCAGATCAAGCATGTTATTTAAATAACAATTTTACCAATTACTTCTATTATCAGCTTTGTTTTGTTCTCTTGGTATCCTTTAGTGAAGATGCACATGTCTATAGCACTCTATGGTAGATGTGCTTGCAACAAATGTATGATTTTGATACAAATATTTTTGCAAAAACTGGTGTTATAGAGAGCTAGAGCCAGATCCTAAAAACTTATTCTGGGAGTAAGCACGTTATCTATATGGCACACACAAACTAGCACTGTCTAGCTGTAACTGTCAAAATGCACTGACATAAGAGGAGGCCTTTTAACCCCTTAACGACCGAGGACGTGCAGGGTAGGTCCTCAAAAAAAAGGCAGTTAACGCCTGAGGACGTACCCTGCACGTCCTCGGTGTGGAAAGCAGCTGGAAGCGATCCTGCTCGCTTCCAGCTGCTTTCCGGTTATTGCAGTGATGCCTCGATATGGAGGCATCCTGCAATAACTCTAGATGGCCATCCGATGCAGAGAGAGCCACTCTGTGGGGCGTGATCGGGGGCAGGGCCGATGGGGGCGCGCAAGGGCACGTGCACGGGGGGCGGCGGGCGGGCGCGTGCACGGGGCGGGAGCGGGTGGGAACACTACACTACAGAAAATATAACTGTGAAAAGTTTGAGAAAGGGTATTTTAATTTAAAAAAAATATAAATCGAAGGTATCTAGGAGGGGGTGGGGGGTTGGTTGGGCAGGGAGCTACACTACAGAAAAGGGGAAAAATTAAAAAGTACCCAAGATGGCGGCCATTAAGACAGAGGGGGAGAGTTAGAGAGCTGTTTGGTGGGGGATCAGTCAGGTTGGGGGCTAAAGGGGGGTCCTACAGAGCAGCATATGTAAATATGCCTTTTCTTTAAAAAAAAAAAAAGCCCAAATATAGCTTTTATTTTAGTACTGGAAGAGTTTCTGCCAGTACTTAAGATGGTGGGGACAATTGTGGGGTGGGGGAGGGAAGAGAGCTGTTTGGAAGGGATCAGGGGGTCTGATGTTTCAGATGGGAGGCTAAGCTCTACACTAAAGCTAAAATTAACCCTGCAAGCTCCCTACAAGCTACCTAATTAACCCCTTCACTGCTAGCCATAATACGTGTGATGCACATTTAGCGGCCTAAGTACCAAAAAGCAACGCCAAAGCCATATGTGTCTGCTATTTCTGAACAAAGGGGATCACAGAGAAAAATTTACAACCATTTATGCCATAATTGCACAAGCTGTTTGTAAATAATTTCAGTGAGAAACAAAAAGTTTGTGAAAAAGGGAACTTTTTTTTTTATTTGATCGCATTTGGCGGTGAAATGGCGGCATGCAATATACCAAAAAGGGCCTAGATCAATACTTTGGGTTGTCTGCTACACTAGACTAAAGCTAAAATTAACCCTACAAGCTCCCTACAAGCTCCCTAATTAACCCCTGCACTGCTGGACATAATACACGTGTGGTGCGCAGCGGCATTTAGCGGCCTTCTAATTACCAAAAAGCAATGCCAAAGCCATATATGTCTGCTATTTCTGAACAAAGGGGATCCCATATAAAAATGAATAATTTCAGTGAGAAACCGAAAGTTTGTGAAAAAGTGAACAATTTTTTGTATTTGATCGCATTTGGCGGTGAAATGGTGGCATGAAATATACCAAAATTGGCCTAGATCAATACTTTGGGATGTCTTCTAAAAAAAAATATATACATGTCAAGGGATATTCAGAGATTCCTGAAAGATATTAGTGTCCCAATGTAACTAGCGCTAATCTTGAATAAAATGGTTTGGAAATAGCAAAGTGCTACTTGTATTTATGGCCCTATAACTTGCAAAAAAATCAAAGAACATGTAAACATTGGGTATTTCTAAACTCAGGACAAAATTTAGAAAATATTTAGCATGGGTGTTTTTTGGTGGTTGTAGATGTGTAACAGATTTTGGGGGTCAAAGTTAGAAAAAGTGTGTTTTTTCCA
Source organism: Bombina bombina (assembly GCF_027579735.1). NCBI lineage: Eukaryota > Metazoa > Chordata > Amphibia > Anura > Bombinatoridae > Bombina > Bombina bombina. The sequence goes on along the minus strand of NC_069501.1, from coordinate 1,205,781,120 downwards.
TTTTTTTCTCATATTTTATAAAAAAAATTTATAATAAATTATAAGATATGATGAAAATAATGGTATCGTTGGAAAGTCCATTTAATGGCGAGAAAAACGGTATATAATATGTGTGGGTACAGTAAATGATCAAGAGGAAAATTACAACTAAACACAAACACCGCAAAAATGTAAAAATAGCCTTGGTCCCAAACGGACAGAAAATGGAAAAGTGCTGTGGTCATTAAGGGGTTAAAGGCTTAGAACTTAGCAAATGAGTCTACCTAGGTTTAGCTTTCAACAAAGAATACCAAGAGAACAAAGCAAATTTGATGATAAAAGTAAATTGTAAAGTTGTTGAAAACTGCATGCCCTATCTGAATCATGAAAGTTTAATTTTGACTAGACTGTCGCTTTAAGGGCTAAACAACCAGCGCCGATTAATTATATTTGAAACATTTTTTTCTTATTTTATTTTTTAATTATAAAATTACTAAAACCTACATACATGTTAATCAAACTGCATGAAACAATATTAATAGTTAAGTGGAATAAAAAAAACTGCATTTAACCATATTAGCCAGTCATCATCAATACTGAATGATTAAGCTGCCTTGTTTTAATTGGCACTTTGATTTCATGAACATCTATCAAAATCCTTTGAAAATTGACCTAAAAACCTATAACACCTCCTTTTTATGGATTCATATATTTTTATAGTTGTTTAATGTGTTTAACTAGACTATTGTATTGTATTATTTTCAAGTGTTATTTCCAATTGAAATAGTGACTTTTCTTATTGATTGGAATTGCTTTGAAACAAAAATGACAAGTTTGTTTCCAGTAGTGAAGCAGAACTGTCATTGCACCTGAAATATACTGTTTATGTGCTCTTTACTGAATAAAGGGCAACAGCACAGGAATATAGCTAATGGTGTCAAATCACATATTCAAGCTGAGACCAGTAACATGATCATCCGGTAAATAAATAAGTGGTATATCCTGAACTAAAGTGACATTTTCTTGGTAGAGTAGATTTTTAAAATTGCAGCAATGCAAAGTAGACAACTCATTAAATAATTGCTGTGGAACAAGAAAAACATTTTTCATTTTATTATTTTTTTTTCCCCTTCAAGCCTTCTTACATAAAATATTTTTCACACTCCACTGTTGCCATAGCAACACAAAGTCTTTCATCTTATCAATATATATATATATATATATATATATATATATATATATATATATATATATATATACTGTATATATATATATATATATATATATATATATATATATTAATATATTTCTGGCAAGAAAGGTGGTGAAAAGGTATTGGCTCTGATCCCTCAAAAGTCATACAGGTAGATTAAGAGTTTTGCGTTTGTGTTTTAACGTTGAAAAAATTACCGCTTTAGCGTTCAAACAGCAACGCAGTCATTACGAGTCTTGTCGGTATAACTCTACCGCAAGCATTTTAGCCTGTAATGCAACGTCAGTCCCGCACTCAAAGAACTTACGTTTTTTCATGGGATCCCCATAGCGCTGCCATTAAGAGTTTTGCGGTGATGCAAAAAAGCTTGCATTACACCCTATGCCGACATGATCCGTAACGCCATCTGAGACCAGTAGTTATGAGTTTTACGCAACAAACTGTTACATAAAACCCATAACTAAACTGTTACAAAGTACACTAACACCCATAAACTACCTATTAAATCCTAAACCGAGGCCCTCCCACATTGCAAACACTATTTTTAAGTTATTAAGCCCTAATCTGCCGCTCCCGACATCGCCGCCACTAATAAAATTTATTAACCCCTATTCCGCCGCTCCCCGACATTGCCCACACTATACTAAAGTTATTAACCCCATACTCCCCCGCACCCCAAGATCGCCCACACTATAATAAATTTATTAACCCCTATTCCACCTCTCCCCGACATCGCCGCCACTAAATAAAGTTATTAACTCCTAAACCTCTGGCCTTCCACATCACTACCACTAAATAAACCTATACACCCTAAACCGCCAGCCCACCACATCGCATCAACCTAAATTAAACTATATTAACCCCTAAACCTAACTGTAACCCTAACCCTAACATCCCCTAACTTTAACATAATTAAAATAGAGCTAATTTAAAGTTATAATTATTAACTAAATAATACCTACTTAAAACTAAATACATACTTACCTGTGAAATAAAACCTAAGCTAGCAACAATATAGCTAATAGTTATATTGTAGCTAGCTTAGGTTTTATTTTTATTTCACAGATAAGTTTGTATTTATTTTTACTAGGTAGACTTGTTAGTAAATAGTTATTAACTATTTACTAACCACCTAGTTAAAATAAATACAAACTTACCTGTGAAATAAAACCTAAGCTGCCTTACACTAAAACCTATCATTAAAAAAATAAAAAACCTACCATTGCAAATAAAAAATAAAATAAAATAGATAAATAAAAAAAAAAACGAAATTATTCAAAACAATAAAAATTATTCCTATTCTAATACCCTGTTTAAAAAAAACAAAAAAACCCCCACCAAAATAAAAATCAATCCCTAATCTATAATGAACTACCTTTTGTAGGCCCTTATAAGGGCCTTTTGTAGGGCATTGCCCTAAAGAAATCAGCTCTTTTTCTACAAAAGAAAAACAACCCCCCACTAATAGTATACAAACCCCCACCCCACAAAATAAAAATAAAGTAAAACCTAATCTACCCATTGCCCTGAAAAGGGCATTTGTATGGGCATTGCCCTTAAAAGGGCATTTAGCTCTTTTGCTGCCCATTAAAAATAAAAAAATCTAAAAAACAAACAAACAAAAAAAACACCTTACACAAAATGACAAATTATCCAAAATGATAACAATTATTCCTATTCTAATACCCATTTTTAAAAAAAACCACACACACCAAAATAAAAGAAACCTAATCTATAATAAACTAACAATAGCCCTTAAAGGGACATGAAACCCAATCTTTTTCTTTCATGATTTAGAAAGTGAATGCACTTTTAAACAACTTTCTAATTTACTTCTGTTATCTATTTTGCGTCATTCTTTTGATATCCTTTGCTGAAAAGCATATCTCGATAGGCTCAGTAGCTGCTGATTGGTGGCTGCACATAGATGCCTCATGTGAATAGCATTGCTATTTCTTCAGCAAAGGATATCTAAAGAATGAAGCAAATTAGATAATAGAAGTAAATTGGAATGTTGTTTAAAATTGTATTATCTATCTGAATCATGAAAGAAAACTTTTGGGTTTAGTGTCCCTTTAAAAGGGCTTTTTGTAGGGCATAGCCCTAAAGAAATCAGCTTTTTCTAAACAAAAATACAAAGACCCACTAACATTACAAACTCCCATCCCCCCAAACCCACAAAATAAAAAAAACTATCTAAAAAAACCTAATCTACACATAGTCCTGAAAAGGGCATTTGTATGGGTATTGCCCTTAAAAGGGCATTCAGCTCTTTTTCTTGCACTTAAAAGGGTATTTAGCTCTTTTAAGAAATGCCCAAACCCTAATCTAAAAAAAAAAACACCCCAAAAAACCTTAAAAAACCTAACACTAACCCCTCTTTAGGTACTCACAGTTGCTGAAGTCCCGCTTGAACAATCTTCATCCACGCGGCTCCATCTTCATCCATCGCGGGACCAGCATCTTCTTCATCCCTGCAAAGGCAGAGCGGTCGATGGAGCGGTCAGTGGAGGCAGAGCGGTCGGTGGAGGTCCATTGATCCGACGTGGAGGTCCTCTTCATGCGATCACGCTGAGGATTCAAATGCAAGGTACCCCTTTAATACTGGGGGTACCATTGCATTCCTATTGGCTGAAAAAAATTAAATCAGCCAAAAGGAATTAGGGCTGCTAAAATCCTATTGGCTGTTCAAATCAGCCAATAGGATTTAAGCAGCTCTCATTCCTATTGGCTGTTCAAATCAGCCAATAGGATTTAAGCAGCACTCATTCCTATTGGCTGATTCAAATCAGTCAATAGGAATAAGAGCTGCTTAAATCCTATTTTTTTATTTATTTTTTAAACGGTATTAGAATAGGAATAATTTTATTGTTTTGGATAGTTTCGTTTGTTATTTTTTGTAATGGTAGTTTTTTTTATGCAATTTTAGAGGGGGGGAGGTTTCTTGCAATGGTAGTTTTTTTTTTGTAATGTTAGGTTTTAGTGTAAGGCAGCTTAGGTTTTATTTCACAGGTAAGTTTGTATTTAGTTGTAAATAGGTATTATTTAGTTAATAATTGTAACTAGATAGTAACCAGGCAGTTAGTAAATAGTTTATAACTATTTACTAACTAGTCTACCTAATTAAAATAAATACAAACTTACCTGTGAAATAAAAATAAAACCAAAGCTAGCTACAATATAACTATTAGTTATATTGTAGATAGATTAGGTTTTATTTCACAGGTAAGTTTGTATTTTTTTTTTAAATAGGTATTATTTAGTTAATAATTGTAACTTTAATTTAGCTCTATTTTAATTATGTTAAAGTTAGGGGGTGTTAGGGTTAGGGGTTAATATAGTTTAATTTAGGTTGTTGAGATGTGGGGGTTGGTGGTTTAGGGATTAATAGGTTTATTTAGTGGTAGTGATGTGGGAGGCCAGAGGTTTAGGGGTTAATAACTTTATTTAGTGGCGGCGGAATAGGGGTTGATAGATTTATTATAGTGTGGGTGATGTTGGGGTGCAGGGGAATAGGGGTTAATTACTTTAGTATAGTGGCAGCGATATCGGGAGTGGCTTATTAGGGGTTAATAGATTTATTTTGGTGGCAGGAATGTCGGGGGTGGCAGATTAGGGATGTTTAGATGTGGGGTTTATGCTAGGGTGTTTTTTTCCCCCCATAGACATCAATGGGGCTGCATTACAGAGCTTTTCATTCCACGATCGCAGGTGTTCTTTTTCTAACACTCTCTCCCTATTGATGTCTATGGGGAAAGCGTGCACAAGCACGTCAAAGCAGCGCTTGGATTCTGTGCGGTATGGAGCTCAACGCAACCATATTGTACGCTGTTTCAAAACTCGTAATGGCAGAGTTTATAGAGTTTTCTATAGCGCAAAACTTGTAATCTAGGTGATATTTAATTATGAAAATGATGAACCTGTAGAGAAGGTGATGTAAGTGGCAAGAGTCCATGAGCTAGTGACGTATGGAACATACATTCCTACCAGGAGGGGCAAAGTTTCCCAAACCTCAAAATGCCTATAAATACACACCTCACCACACCCACAATTCAGTTTTACAAACTTTGCTTCCTATGGAGGTGGTGAAGTAAGTTTGTACTAAGATTTCGTCTGTGATATACGCTTCTCAGCATTTTAAAGCTCTCAGAGTACAGCGAATGTCAGAGGGACGTGGAGAGTATCACCTATTGATTCTATGGTTTTCCTCACGGGAGATCTATTTCATAGGTTCTCTGTTATCGGTCGTAGAGATTCATCTCCTACCTCCCTTTTTCAGATCGATGACATACTCTCATATTCCATTACCTCTACTGTTACTGTTTCAGTACTGGTTTGGCTATCTGCTATATGTGGATGGGTGTCTTTTGATAAGTATGTTTTTATTACTTAAGACACTCTCAGCTATGGTTTGGCACTTTATGTATTTATATAAAGTTCTAAATATATGTATTGTACTTATATTTGCCATGATTCAGGTTTCAGTATATTTACTTTTGCAGACTGTCAGTTTCAAATTTGGGAAATGCATTTTTTAAGAAAACTTATTTCTTACCTGGGGTATAGTCTTTTTTCTAATTGACTGTTATTTTAAATTCGCAGGCAGAATTAAGCTCGCGAGGGCGCAAAATGCCAAACTATATTGCGTCATCTTTGGCGCAAAGTTACGTACGATGATGTAAATTTGTCTTTTCCGGCGTCTTTGTTGAAAAAAATGTCTCTGTTTGTGTGTCATACATGGTGCCAAATATTTTCATTATTTTAAACCCCATTCCTATATGCCTCTTGCCCTTTTTCTCTATCAGAGGGCTATGCTGTTTGCATTTTTTCCCATTCCTGAAACTGCCATATAAGGAAATTGATCATTTTGCTTTATATGTTGTTTTTTCTCTTACATTTGCAAGATGTCTCAATCTGATCCTGTTTCTGAAATCACTGTTGGAATCCTGCTGCCTGATAAGAGTTCTACCAAAGCTAAGTGCATTTGTTGTAATTTTGTGGAGGTTATATCTCCAGCTGTGGTTTGTAATAAGTTGTCATGATAAACTTTTACATCAGTAAAAGTACATTGCCTGCTGCTGTTCTTTTAACATCTAATGTACAAGATATACCTGTGAATTTATAACAATTTATTGATGTTTCTATTCAGAAGGCTTAGTCTGCCATTCTGCCTTCTAATAAATGTAAAGGTCTTTTAAAACTTCTCATAAAGTTGATGAAATTTCAAATGACCGACAACATACTGAATTATCCTTCTCTGATGAGGATCTATCTGATTCAGAAGATCCTTCCTCAGATATTGACACTGACAAATCTACTTATTTATTTAAAATGGAGTACATTCATTCTTTGTTGAAGAAGTGTTGATTATATTGGCTATTGAGGAGATTAGTCCTCTTGATATTAAACTAGTAAACATTTAAATTCTGTTTATAAACCTCCTGTGGTTATTCCAGAGTTTTTTTCTAGTTCCTGATGCTATTTCTGATATGATTTCTAAGGAATGGAATAGGCCTGGTACTTATTTTATTCCTTCTTTAAGGTTTTAAAAATTGTATCCTTTGCCAGCAGTTAGATTGGAGTTTTGGGAAAAAATCCCCAAAGTTGGGGCTAGCTCTACTCTTGCTAAACGTACTACTATTCCTATGGAAGATAGTATTTATTTTAAGATCCTTTAGATAGGAAACCTGTATCTTATCTAAAGAAAGTTTATTTATTTTCAGGTCTTTTTCTTAGTCTTGCAATTTCTTTGGCTGTTGTTGCAGCTGCTTCAACCTTTTGGTTGGAAAATTTAGCGCAACGGGTATTGGATCATGATTTGTCTAGCATTGTTAACTTGATTCAACATGCTAATAATTTCATTTGTGATGCCATTTTTTTATATCAAAATTGATGTTAAATCTAGGTCTTTAGCTATTTTAGCTAGGAGAGCTTTGTGGCTTAAATCTTGGAATGCTGATATGACTTCTAAGTCCAGATTGCTATTTATTTCCTTCCAAGGTAATACATTATTAGGTTCAACAGTTGGATTCAATAATTTCAACTGTCACTGGGGAGAATGGAGTTTTTTTGCCTCAAGATTAAGATCTAAGGGTAAATTTAAAGCTTCTAACCATTTTTCATTCTTTAATAAGGAACAGAAATCTAATTATTCCCCAAGGAATCTGTTTCCAATTGGAAGCCTTCTTCAAATTGGAATAAATCCAAGCCATTTAAGAGTTCAAAGCCAGCCCCCAAGTCCACATGAAGGTATGGCTCTTATTCCAACTCAGCTGGTAGGGGGCAGATTAAGATTTTTCTAAGATGTTTGGATAAATTCGGTCCAAAAATCATTGGATTCAGAGAATTGTCTCTCAGGGGTACAGAACAGGATTCAGAGTAAGACCGCTTGTGAGAAGTTTTTTCTCTTACGCATTCCAGCAAACCCAGTTAAGGCTCAGGCTTTCCTGAAGTGTGTTTCAGTCCTGGAGTTATCGGGGGTAATCATGCCAGTTCCGTTTCAGGAACAGGGTCTGGGGTTTTATTACATTTATTCATTGTCCCAAAGAAAGAAAATTCATTCAGACCAGTTTTGGATCTTAGTACCAATTTTCAAAATGGTGATTATATGCCCACAATAGACTTACAGGATGCATATCTGGATATTTTGATTCATCCAGATTGCTATCAGTTTCTGAGATTCTCTTTTTTAGACAAGCATTACCAATTGTTGCTCTTCCTTTTTGGCCTAGCGACAGCTCTAGGAATCTTTTCAAGGTTCTCTGTGTCCTACTCTCTGTTATCAGAGAGTGGGGTATTGCGGTGTTTCCTTATTTGGACGATATCTTAGTACTTGCTCAGTCTTTAAGTTCTGCAGAATTTCACATAAATTAACTACTGTTGTTTCTTCATAGACATAGTTGGAGGATCAATTTACCCAAAAGTTCCTTGATTCCTCAGACAAGGGTCACCTTTTTAGGTTTCCAGATAGATTCAGTATCCATGACTCTGTCTTTAACAGGCAAGAGACAATTTAAATTGGTTTCAGCTTGTCGGAACCTTCAGTCTCTATTATTTCTTTCAGTAGCTATGTGCATGGAAGTTTTAGGTTTCATGACTGCAGCATCGGACGTACTTCCCTTTGCTCATTTTCATGTGAGACTTCTCCAGCTTTGTATGCTGAATCAATAGTGCTGGGATTATACAAAGATATCACAATAAATATCCTTAAATTCGATTAAGTTCGATTGTCTCTGACTTGGTGGTTAGATCACCATCGTATAGTTCTAGGGGTCTCTTTGGTTCATCCAACCTGGATTGTAATAACAACAGATGCAAGTCTTTTCAGGTTGGGGAGCTGTTTGGGGATCTCTGACAGTGCAAGGGGTTTGGAAATCTCAAGAGGTGAGATTACCAATCAATATTTTGGAACTCTGTGCAATTTTCAGGGTTCTTCAGGCTTGGCCTCTGTTAAGAGAGAACTGTTCATTTGTTCTCAGATAGACAATATCACAGCTGTGGCATATGTCAATCATCAGGGTGGGACTCAGTCCCTTAGTTATGAAAGAAGTATCTTGAATACTTTCTTGGGCGGAATCCAGCTTTTGTCTAAATTTCTGTGGTACATATCCCAGGTGTAGACAATTGGGAAGCGGATTAACACAGCCGTCAGACTTTACATCCGGGGGAGTGGTCTCTCCATCCAGATGTGTTTTCTCAGATTGTTCAGATGTGGGGTCTTCCAGAAATTGATCTGATGGCTTCTTATCTAAACAAGAAACTTCCCAGGTACCTGTCCAGGTCCAGGGTTCTTCAGCAGTGGATGCATTGACACTCCCTTGGTGTTGCCAACCTGCTTATATTTTTCCGCCTCTAGTTCTTCTTCCAAGAGTGATATCCAAAATCATCATGGAACAGTCATTTGTATTGCTGATAGCTCTAGCATGGCCTCACAGGTTTTGGTATGCGGATCTTGTTCGGATGTCCAGTTGCCAACCTTGGCCTCTTCCATCAGGATTTCAAATCATTAAATTTGAAGGTATGGAAATTGAACACCTAGTGCTTAGTCATAGAGGTTTAAATCTGTTTCTAGGAAGATTTATTATCGAGTTTGGAAGACTGAGATTCATGGTGTTCTTCTCATAAATTCGTTTGACATTTTTTTTTAGAATTCCTAGAATTTTGCAGTTTCTTCAGGATGCTTTGGATAAGGTTTTGTCTGCAAGTTCCTTGAATGGACAAATCTCTGCTCTTTCTGTCTTATTTCACAGAAAGATTGCTTAAGCTTCCTGATATTCACTGTTTTGTACATGCTTTGGTTTGTATCAAGCCTATCATTAATTCATTCTCTCCTCCTCTGAGTCTTAATTTGGTTTTGAAGGCTTTACAGGTGCCTCCATTTGAGCCTATGCATTCTTTGGACATTAAACTACTTTCTTGGAAAGTGTTGTTTCTTTTGGCCATCTCTTCTGCTAGAAGAGTTTCTGAATTATCTGCTCTTTCTTGTGAATCTCCTTTTCTGATTTTTCATCAGGATTAGGTGGTTTTGCAGACTTCATTTAAATTCTTACCTAAGGTTGTGAATTCTAACAACATTAATAGAGAAATTGTTGTCCTTTCCTTGTGTCCTAATCCTAAGAATTCTTTGGAGAAATCCTTACATTCTTTGGATGTGGTAAGAATTTGAAATATTATGTTGAAGCTACTAAAGATTTCAAGAAGACTTCTGGTCTATTTGTTATTTTTTCTGGTTCTAGGAAAGGTCAAAAGGCTTCTGCCGTTTCCTTGGCTTTGTGGTTAAGCTTTTGATTCATTCAGCTTATTTGGGGTTGGGTTAAGCCCCGCCTCAGAGAATTTCAGCTCATTCTATTAGATCAGTCTCCACTTTGTGGGCTTTTAAGAATGAAGCTTCAGTTGATCAGATTTGCAAAGCCGCAACCTGGTTTTCTTTGCATATAATTACTAAATTCTACCGTTTTGATGTATTCGCTTCTTCGGAGGCAGTTTTTGGTAGAAAAGTTCTTCAGGCAGCTGTTTCAGTTTGATTCTTCTGCCTATGTTTTAAGTTTTTTCTTTTCATTCATGAGAATAAACTTATATTTTGGGTTATGGATTAATTTTTCAGAGAAAAAATTGCTGGGCTTTTTTTATCCCTCCCTCTCTAGTGACTCTTGCGTGGAGTTTCACATCTTGGGTATTGCTATCCCATACGTCACTAGCTCATAGACTCTTGCCAATTACATGAAAGAAAACATAATTTATGTAAGAACTTACCTGATAAATACATTTCTTTCATATTGGCAAGAATCCATGAGGCCCACCCTTTTTTATGGTGGTTATGATTTTTTTGTATAAAGCACAATTATTTCCAAATTCCTTTGCTGATGCTTTTTACTCCTTTCTTTATCACCCCACTACTTGGCTATTTGTTAAACTGAATTGTGGGTGTGGTGAGGGGTGTATTTATAGGCATTTTGAGGTTTGGGAGACTTTGCCCCTCCTGGTAGGATTGTATATCCCACACGTCACTAGCTCATGGACTCTTGCCAATATGAAAGAAATGAATTTATCAGGTAAGTTCTTACATAAATTATGATTTTTTTAAATGTTTTAATGTTTGATAAAACTGAAGATTGATTTTTTGTTATGTAATGAGTCAGTGTGAATATTAAGATGTTGATTTAAATTGTTCAGCAAGGCAGTTTCTATTGGGCTAATATTTATATTTTGCATTTTATATGTTCCATCTGGATTTACAGCATTGTCTTAATAAAGTCTTAATGAGTATTATTATACTCACCTCCAGACCATTAGAACCTGACTGGTGATTAATTATCAACAGTGGTATGTTTCTCAATTAGAAACAATAGCGGACCTACTCGACAGAGGGCCCCGGGGCCTCTGTGTAATGATTTTGAATATATACAGTATGTGTATATATATATATTTAAAAGACAGTGCCCTCCACTAATATTGGCACCCTTGGTAAATATGAGCAAAGAAGGCTGTGAAACATTGTTTTTAGTGTTTAACCTTTGATCTTTTGTTAATAAAATACACAAAAATACTCTACTCTCATGGATATTAAACAATTGAAAACACAACACGGGTTTATCCAAAAAAAAGTTAAATATATGTGAGGCACGTTTTATTGGCACTCTTTTAGTCAATACTTTGTTACAAGTTGCAAAATAACTTATTTTGTGCGTGTGTTAACCCAAATCCTGTGCATAAACTAACTTGCGTTTTCACGTATGCGTGCATGTATTCCCCCAAAGAGATTAATGGAGACAATAAAGTGTGTGTGGGGGGGGGGAAACAAACACCTGAGATCGCCAAAACTCCATCATATTTTTACATTCCCCATAGAAGTCAAGGAAGAAAAAAAAATGGTTAAAAAAACAAACACCCTTCGCGCATACAACATTGCATATTCGCATTCGCAGTAATTTATTACACATAGTTTATATGAGTGTAACTGTACTTTGTAATGTATTTTTTAAGTGTTTCATGAAACTTTTTTGTTGCAGAAAACTGTTAACTACAGCTCTTCGAACACGGAAAGGATTGTTGAGTAAAAGGCGATTGCGCACGCGGAATCACGATTTTTTCAAGACTTGTAATATCAGGACAATAAAAAATTGCTTGCGAAATGACCATATTGCACATGGAAAAGACATACCGCGCGACTTGTAATCTTGCCCTTTGAGAGTATAGTAGTGGTAATGAATAATGCCAAGGAGCTACCCCTTAAAATTTGAATGCCCCCAGAAAAATGCTGCCCTAGGCACAGGCCTGGTTGGCCTATATTAACATAAACCCAAGATATAAGCTAGTCCCTGTTTTATCATTCGGGCTATAATGATAGCATAGAACCCAATGATACATTTATTGTTATATACGTCTCTGCTCCCACCAGGGAAGAATGACATTTATTTGGACCTCATAAAAAGGTTGGATACCCCTGTCATCGATGCTGCAGAAGGTATTACTCTTTTTTAATTGTTTATCTTGATTTGCCTAAACTTACAAATAGAAATGTAATGAAAAGAACAGCTGCCAAAACAGAATCTGTCAACTATAAGACCTTTCTATCAAGACAGAAACTAAAACAGAAATAGAAACGTTTATAGACTGCCAACACATGTGCAGTGTTTCCTTTTCTGCCAAAATATGCAACATTCCCAGTAGATGGGCTGCTGTGACTACATAAATAGCAAACGTTATTTCAACTGATTGCACATGACAAGTTTATATGCTCAGCCTGGACATATTACCAGGAACATTAGAAAAATGGAGACAAGGTTAATGTGCTAAATTATATGTTGGAAGGTAAAACATCTGCAAAACACTGGATAGATCCACAGTCTGAGTAACTGTCACTAACTAAAAAGATAGTTCACCTTTACTCAATAACAGGAGTAACTCATTTATCCATAGATCTGTTTTGTTTGCATAGAAACTGTGCACTCATTTTCCACTGCATTCGGATTGGGAGATCCTTCTTATATTTCTTTATTTTTGTGTCTAACCTAAAGGTCTCAGGGGGACTGTTATGACTTCAAATTCCAATGTAGGTGGCACAAATTTGAAGGGACAGTAAAGTCAAAATTACACTTAAAGGGATAGTCTAGTCAAAATGAAACTTTCATGATTCAGATAGCGCATGCAATTTAAAGCAATTTTCTAATTTACTCCTATTAACAAATTCTCTTTGTTCTCTTGCTATCTTTATTTGAATAAGCAAGAATGTAAGTTTTGGTTCAGCACCTGGGTAATGTTTGCTGATTGGTGGCTACATTTAGACAGCAATCAGCAAGTACTACCGAGATGCTGAACCAAAAATGGGCTGGCTCCTATGCTTACATTCTTGCTTTTTCAAATAAAGATAGCAAGAGAACAAAGAGAATTTGATAATAAGAGTAAATTAGAAAGTTGCGTTAAATTGCATGCGCTATCTAAATCATGAAAGTTTAATTTTGACTAGACTAAGCAATCAAGTTGCCAAAAACTATGCAATATTCCAAAATGAATAGTGACAGCTATTAATTTCAAAGGGTTATGCAAAGCAATAATAACAGCATTTCAGTACTGCACTATTAAGGTTGAGAGGTGTCCCATATTCAACTGGACGGTCCAGTATTTTAGCAGGCTGTCTAGTAAAACAGAAATACTGGACACTTAAATGAAAGAACTAAGGGGCAGTCAAGGCTGTTAATCACTACTGTTAATGTGTATTACTAGCAGCCAAAGAGGTAAAATGATTTACTTTTATGGTCCTTGCAGCCTAGGGGTAAAGCAACTGCTCAGTTATAAAAAATATACATGGTGGGATCATGAGTGGTGGCTAAGGTACCGATTTGCGCACAGGGGGGTGGGGGGTCATTGTATAATCCTACTTACCATCCTGCCCAGTCACATACAGATTGTTTAGTATTTTGACAGCTGGCAACCCTAACTTTTATGCATGAGTTGGAGATATCATAATTTTCTTAACAATTCTACAATTTCACAAAGCTTCTGTAAAATATTTACTAACAAGTGCCTGTAAAATGATGAGCACGAGCAGTAGAAAAGATCTGATACAAGGTTTACGAAAAAATGTGGAAAATAAATTACTATTTATTTATAGAAATATATTTTTTAATTATTTTATAATATACAAAGATGTCAGATAGTTTTATATAATGCTCACCAATGTATAGCAGAAAGTGGTCAATTGTTTGCATGAAATTTACTTTAAGCTCAAAGGGATATGAAACCCAATGTTTTTTCTTTCATGATTCAGATAGAGCATGAGATTTTTAAACAACGTTCTAATTTACTTCTATTATCAATGTTTCTTTGTTCTCTTGGCATCTTTTGTTGAAAAGCAGAGACGTATGCTTAGGCTCATTTCTGATGGCAACAGTTTTGCAAGAATGTCATCTATTTGCAAGAGCACTATATGGCAGCACTATTTCCTGCCATGGAGTGCTCCAAACACCTACCTAGGTGTCTCTTCAACAAAGAATATCATGGGAACAAAGCAAATTTGATCATTGAAGTAAATTGGATTTTTTTTAAATGGTATGTTCTGTCTGAATCAGAAAAGAAAGGTTTTGAGTTTCATATCCCTTTAATTACTTCACTTGTTGTAAATGGCCAGTAATGGACTTTAAAGGGACATGCCACCCACATTTTTTCTTTTATGATTTAGAAAGAGAATGCAATTTTAAACATCTTTCTAATTTACTTATATTATCTAATTTGTTTTATTCTCTTGATATTCTTTGCTGAAAAGCATATCTAGATATGCTCACTAGCTGCTGATTGGTTGCTGAACATAGAAGCATCGTGTGATTGGCTCACCATGTGCATCGCTTTTTCTTCAACTAAGGATATTTAAAAAATGAAGCAAAATAAATAATGGAAGTAAATTGTAATGTTGTTTAAATTTCTATTCTCTATCTGAATCATGAAAGAAAGATTTTGGGTTTAGTGGCCCTTTAACATCGTAAAGGGTCAAAAATGCCCCTTTATAACATAGTGGAAATTTGGCCTCTGAACCTTCAAAAAGCAAATATCATAACATGCCTATATGAACGGATAACATGATTTGTTATGAAAAATTGTTTTCACTGTAAAAAATAATATGATAATTGAATATATAAGTACCCATATGATAGATTTGCATGACTCCTTGTATCAGATCATTGTATTACTTCATATACCTAGGGTATTTTCTTCATTAAAACATACTCAGCCCAATTACAAGTTTTGCGTTATGGCTGCTCGCTAATTACTTGTACGTTTTTTTCACCGCTCATCTTTCATAGCGCTGGTATTACAGGTTTTAAAAAACCTGGCTTGTGTGGGCAATGTGGCTGCGTTGAGCTCCATACCTCACCCAAATACAAGCGCTGCTTTGACGTGCTCGTGCACGATTTCCCCATAGACATCAATAGGAAGAGCCGGCAAAAAAAAATCCTAACACCTGCGATTGCGGAAACAAAAGCTCTGTAACGCAGCCCCATTGATGTCTATGGGGAAAGAAAAAGTTACCTTTAAACCTAACACCCTAACATAAATTCCACGTCTAAACACCCCTAATCTGCCGCCCCCGACATCGCCGCCACCTATATAAAACTATTAACCACTAATCTACCGCCTTTAACATCGCCGCCACATAAATAAAACTATTACCCCTAATCTGCTGCCCCTAACATCGCCGCCACTTACATTACAGTAATTAACCCCTAAACCGCCGCATCACAAACACTATTTAAATATTATTAACACCTAATCTGCCATCTGCCCACACCGCCGCTATAATAAACCTATTAGCCCCTAAACCTAACCCTAACGTAACCCTACCTCTAACACCCCCTAACTTAAATATATTTAAAATAAATCTAAATGAAAGTTACAATTATTACCTAAATAATTCCTATTTAAAACTAAATACATACCTGTAAAATAAAACCTAAGCTAGCTACAATATTACTAATAGTTATATTGTAGTTATCTTAGGTTTTATATTTAATTTCACAGCTAATTTTGTATTTATTTTAACTAAGTAGATTAGTTAGTAAATAATTATTAACTATTTACTAACTACCTAGTTAAAATAAATACAAATTTACCTGTGAAATCAAACCTAACCTGTCTTATAATAAAACCTAACATTACAATAAAATAAAATAAATTAAATTAATTGAATACATGTATCTAAATTACAAAAAGCTAAAAGAGCTAAATGCCCTTTTAAGGGCAATGTCCATCCAAATGCCCTTTTCAGGGCAATGGGGAGCTTAGGTTTCTTTAGATAGGTTATTATTGGGGGGATTTGGTTGTGTGGGTGGTGGGTTTTGCTGTTGGGGGTTGTTTGTATTTTTTTTTGCAGGTAAAAGAGCTGATTTCTTTGGGGCAATGCCCCACAAAAGGCCCTTTTAAGAGCCATTGGTAGTTTAGTGTAGGCTTAGGTTTTTTATTTTATTTTTGGGGGCCTTTTTTATTTTGATAGGGCTATTAGATTAGGAGTAATTCTTTTTTATTTTTGATCATTTCGTTTTTTATTTTGTGTAATTTAGTGTTTATTTTTTTTTTGTAATTTAGATACATTTATTGTATTAATTTAATTTATTTTATTGTAATGTTAGGTTTTATTGTAAGGCAGGTTAGGTTTTATTTTACAGGTAAATTTGTATTTATTTTAGATAGTTAGTAAATAGTTAATAACTATTTACTAACTAGTCTACCTAGTTAAAATAAATACAAACTTACCTGTGAAATAAAAATAAAACCTAAGATAGCTGCAATCTAACTATTAGTTTTATTGTAGCTAGCTTAGGTTTTATTTTACAGGTAAGTTTGTATTTAGCTTAAAATAGAAAATATTTAGCTAATAATTGTAACTTTAGTTTAGCTTTATTTTTATTATGTTAAAGTTAGGGGGTGCTAGGGTTAGGGTTACGTTAGGGTTAGGTTTAGGAGTTAATAGGTTTATTATATTGGGGATGTGGGTGGATAGCAGATTAGGGGTTAATAATATTTAAATAGGGTTTGAGATGCGGGAAGGTGGCGGTTTAGGGGTTAATAGGTTTATTATAGTGGCGACAATGTCGGGAAGCGACGGAATAGGGGTTAATACATTTTTGAAATGGCGGCAGATTAGGGGTTAATAATTTTGTTATAGTATTTGTGATGCAGGAGGGCCTCGGTTTAGGGGTTAATAGGTAGTTTATGGGTGTTAGTGTACTTTTTGGCCTCACAGCAAAACTCGTAATACCGGCGCTATGGAAGTCCCATTGAAAAGGACTCTTCTTAAAGTGTGGTACTGACATTGTGTGACGGCCAAAAAAGTGTGCGGTACAGCTATTCTGACAAGACTTGTAATAGTGGCATTAGGGAAAAACCATCGTTATGGGCCATAACGATACTTTTTCACTCAAAACGCCAAACTCGTAATCTAGCTGACAGTCATGAATACCACATGGTTGAGATGCTAAGGGGTTCATTTTCTGTAGTTGTGTGCTAAAAACATTTGTTTTTTCAAGAAGAACTGTCTTGCTGTGTTTATGTTTTTTCCTTTAATCACCCAGATCCCCCCTAATAAATAGTTTCTAAGTCCCACTTAACCAAATGTTATTGTATATGCATTGGTGCATTAAAGTCAGTAAAAGTGTCAGCTCAAGAGACAGTAAGCAGTGCACTCTCCCCAGAGCAGATAAGATCAATAAGAGGACACTAGTGCCATTTAAGACATGCTTTTAAACATGTTATGACACTAGATGAGGGAAATATTACAACCATGTCATATTTGGTACCAAACTAATTATCAGGTATCCCTGGGAAGTTGCTTACATAGGTGAACGCGCTGAATATGCCTATCATAAATTATAAGGTGTTCCATAATTTCAGACAAAGACTTACGGCTAGATATAGAGTTTTGTCGGTAACAACCCGCGTAGCTAACGCATGCTTTTTTCCCCCAGCACCTTTTAAATACCGCCGATATTTAGAGTTTACAGAAGGGTTGCGTTAGTCTCCAAAAAAGGAGCGTAGAGCATAATTTACCGCCACTGCAACTCTCAATACCAGCGGTGCTTACGGACGCGGCCAGCTTAAAAAACGTGCTCGTGCAATATTCCCCCATAGGAAACAATGGGGCAGTTTGAGCTGAAAAAAAACCAAACACCTGCAAAAAAGCAGCGTTCAGCTCCTAACGCAGCCCCATTGTTTCCTATGGGGAAACACTTCCTAAGTCTGCACCTTACACCCTAACATGTACCCCGAGTCTAAACACCCCTAACCTTACACTTATTAACCCCTAACCTGCCACCCCCGCTATTGCTGACCCCTGCATATTATTATTAACCCCTAATCTGCCGCTCCGTACACCGCCGCAACCTACATTATCCCTATGTACCCCTAATCTGCTGCCCCTAACATCGCCAACCCCTATATTATATTTATTAACCCCTAATCTGCCCCCCACAACGTCGCCTCCACCTACCTACAATTATTAACCCCTAATCTGCCGACTGTACCTCACCACTACTCTAATAACTTTTTTAACCCCTAAAGCTAAGTCTAACCCTAACCCTAACACCCCCCTCAGTTAAATATAATTTAAATCTAACGAAATAAATTAACTCTTATTAAATAAATTATTCCTATTTAAAGCTAAATACTTACCTGTAAAATAAATCCTAATGTAGCTACAATATAAATAATAATTATATTGTAGCTATTTTAGGATTTATATTTATTTTACAGGCAACTTTGTATTTATTTTAACCAGGTACAATAGCTATTAAATAGTTAAGAACTATTTAATAGCTACCTAGTTAAAATAATTACAAAATTACCTGTAAAAAAAATACTAACCTAAGTTACAATTAAACCTAACACTACACTAGCAATAAATTAATTAAATAAAATACCTACAATTATCTACAATTAAACCTAACACTACACTATCAATAAATAAATTAAATAAAATACCTACAAATAAATACAATTAAATAAACTAACTAAAGTACAAAAAAATAAAAAAAGCTGTTACAAAAAATAAAAAAATTAATTACAAACATAATAAAAATATTATAACAATTTTAAGCTAATTACACCTACTCTAAGCCCCCTAATAAAATAACAAAGCCCCCCAAAATAAAAAAATGCCCTACCCTATTCTAAAATTAAAATAGAAAAGCTCTTTCACCTTACCAGCCCTTAAAAGGGCCTTTTGCGGGGCATACCCCAAAGAATTCAGCTCTTTTGCCTGTAAAAAAAAAACATACAATACCCCCCCAACATTACAACCCACCACCCACATACCCCTAATCTAACCCAAACCCCCTTAAATAAACCTAACACTAAGCCCCTGAAGATCTTCCTACCTTGTCTTCACCATGCCAGGTATCACCGATCGCTCCAGACTCCGAAATTTTCATCCAAGCCCAAGCGGGGGCTGGAGATCCATCATCCGGCTGAAGTCTTCTATCATGCGACGGCTAAAGAGGTCTAGAAGAGGCTCCAAAGTCTTCATGCTATCCGGGCAGAAGAATAGATCCGGACCGGCAACCATCTTCTTCAAAGCAGTGACAAGCGGCTCCATGTTGAAGACCTCCGGCGCGGATCCATCCTGTTCTTGCGACGTCCTAAGTCCGAATGAAGGTTCCTTTAAATGACGTCATCCAAGATGGCGTCCCTCAAATTCCGATTGGCTGATAGGATTCTATCAGCCAATCGGAATTAAGGTAGGGAAAATCTGATTGGCTGATTGAATCAGCCAATCAGATTGAGCTCGCATCCTATTGGCTGTTCCGATCAGCCAATAGGATGCGAGCTCAATCTGATTGGCTGATTCAATCAGCCAATCAGATTTTCCCTACCTTAATTCCGATTGGCTGATAGAATCCTATCAGCCAATCGGAATTCGAGGGACGCCATCTTGGATGACGTAATTTAAAGGAACCTTCATTTGGACTTAGGATGTCGCAAGAAGAGGATGGATCCGCGCCGGAGGTCTTCAACATGGAGCCGCTTGTGACCGCTTGGAAGAAGATGGTTGCCGGTCCAGATCTACTCTTCTGCCCAGATAGGAGGAAGACTTTGGAGCCTCTTCTGGACCTCTTCAGCCGTGGCCTGATAGAAGACTTCAGCCGGATGATGGATCTCCAGCCCCCACTTGGGCTTGGATAAAGATTTCGGATCCTGGAGCGATCAGTGATACCTGGCATGGTGAAGACAAGGTAGGAAGATCTTCAGGGGCTTAGTGTTTATTTAAGGGGGGTTTGGGTTAGATTAGGGGTATGTGGGTGGTGGGTTGTAATGTTGGGGGGGTATTGTATGTTTTTTTTTACAGGCAAAAGAGCTGAATTATTTGGGGTATGCCCCGCAAAAGGCCCTTTTAAGGGCTGGTAAGGTAAAAGAGCTTTTCTATTTTAATTTTAGAATAGAATAGGGCATTTTTTTATTTTGGGGGGGCTTTGTTATTTTTTAGGGGGCTTAGAGTAGGTGTAATTAGCTTAACATTGTTGTAATCTTATTATTATATTTGTAATTAATTTTTTTATTTTTTGTAACTTAGCTTTTTTTATTTTTTGTACTTTAGTTGGTTTATTTAATTGTATTTATTTGTAGGTATTTTATTTAATTTATTTATTGATAGTGTAGTGTTAGGTTTAATTGTAGATAATTGTAGGTATTTTATTTAATTTATTTATTGATAGTGTAGTGTTAGGTTTAATTGTAGATAATTGTAGGTATTTTATTTAATTAATTTATTGATAGTGTAGTGTTAGGTTTAATTGTAACTTAGGTTAGGATTTATTTTACACGTAATTTTGTAATTATTTTAACTAGGTAGCTAATAAATAGTTATTAACTATTTAATAGCTATTGTACCTGGTTAAAATAAATACAAAGTTACCTGTAAAATAAATATAAATCCTAAAATAGCTACAATATAATTATTATTTATATTGTAGCTATATTAGGGTTTATTTTACAGGTAAGTATTTAGCTTTAAATAGGAATAATTTATTTAATAAGAGTTAATTTATTTCGTTAGATTTAAATTATATTTAACTTAGGGGGGTGTTAGGGTTAGGGTTAGACTTAGCTTTAGGGGTTAATAAATTTATTAGAGTAGCGGTGAGGTCCGGTCGGCAGATTAGGGGTTAATACTTGAAGTTAGGTGTCGGCGATGTTAGGGAGGGCAGATTAGGGGTTAATACTATTTATTATAGGGTTATTGAGGCGGGAGTGAGGCGGATTAGGGGTTAATACATTTATTATAGTGGCGGTGAGGTACGGTCGGCAGATTAGGGTTTAATAATTGTAGGTAGGTGGAGGCGACATTGGGGGCAGCAGATTAGGGGTTAATAAATATAATATAGGGGTCGGCGGTGTTAGGGGCAGCAGATTAGGGGTACATAGGGATAACGTAGGCTGCGGCGGTGTGCGGTCGGCAGATTAGGGGTTGAAAATTTTTATTAGAGTGGCGGCGATGTGGGGGGGCCTCGGTTTAGGGGTACATAGGTAGTTTATGGGTGTTAGTGTACTTTAGAGCACAGTAGTTAAGAGCTTTATGAACCGGCATTAGCCCAGAAAGCTCTTATCTCCTGTTTTTTTTCTGCGGCTGGAGTTTTGTCGTTAGATTTCTAACGCTCACTTCAGCCTTGACTCTAAATACCGGCGTTAGAAAGATCCCATTGAAAAGATAGGATACGCAATTGACGTAAGGGGATCTGCGGTATGGAAAAGTCGCGGCTGGAAAGTGAGCGTTAGACCCTTTCCTACACGACTCTAAATACCAGCGGTAGCCCAAAACCAGTGTTAGGAGCCTCTAACGCTGGTTTTGACGGCTACCGCCAAACTCTAAATCTAGTCGTTAGGACTTTATTGATGGTCGTAAAAGAGGGTGGGTTAAGCAACTTGATCTCCTGGAAACATATAAAATGTTGTATTTTATCATTTTTAAGTGTTCATTCTTACATGGGAGGCTGTTACCAACAGAGTAAGGGACCATTGTTTCCTGTCATATCCATGGCACAGATACCAAAGCTAGGAAAGTTTAAGGTTTTCTGTTATTTCTCTTTTTTATTTTAAAACTGTTTGCTTGTGTAATTCTATTTGTTAACATCTTTTTATTAATAATGCATTGTGCTAATTTTTTGCATAATAAATAATTCAGTTATTAAGTTTTTTTGCCTTTGTCTAATATTTGAACCACGTTACTGAAAGAGACTGGTAGTATTAGTACTGTGATTTTAGGTTCTTTTTTGCTAAATTGTATTCTGGGAATTAATTAGTCTGGGTTTTTCCTTAGGATTTTCCATAAGAAAAATCTTAAGTGGTGGCAGCTTAAAGCTAGAGATAGTTTTAGTTTGGTGTGAGTGGCATTAAAGGAGAGTTTGGGGCATTTTATCTTAGTCTAGTACAGACTAGAGATCGCTGTTAACCCTTGCACCCACTGAACTAAGTCACAGGCTTGCCTGGAGTGGCTAGACTATGACAAGTTAGAGACAGTAGAAAGGATATGATAACCCTTTCTGTGTCAAACAAGTGACTGGCGCAGGGTTGGTTAACCCTGGTCATCACACATAACTTTTGCAATGTAACTTCATTTACTTTAAAAAATATTAAACTGTGAAATAGTAAATATTATGGTAATCAGCAATTCATAATCATATAAATAAAATATTGTTTAAAAACACGAAGAAAAATAGTTAAACGAGAGTCTGACATACAGTGGATGTTTATTAAATCATTTAAATAACCTATTTGATCGATGATTAGGGCAGAAGTTAAACACAGGTTTAAAAAAATTCTTAGAAACATATTCTGAGATGATAATTTTCTTCTTCAAACTACCATATTACTGAACTTTTTATATAAATCAGAGAAGTATTACCCTTAATACATTGGAGGTATTTAAAATGTTTTAGAACAAGGTTAGGATGGAGAGAGACAATGAGCTACAGACCCTAAACCAAATTCAAGTCCATGGGGCTGAATTATCAAGCTCCGAATGGAGCATAATGCCCCCGTTTCCGAGCGAGTCTTCAAGCTCGCCAGAAACAGCAGTTTTGAAGCAGCGGTCAAAAGACCGCTGCTTCATAACTGGTCCACTGCCTCTGAGGCTGCGGTCTGCAATCCACCCGATCCTATATCATCAGGCTGATTGACACCCCCTGCGAGCGGTCGATTAGCCGTGAATCTGCAGGGGGTGGTATTGCACAAGCGGTTCACCAGAACTGTTTGTGCAATGTTAAATGCTGACAGCGTATGCTGTCGACATTCAGCGATGTCTGTCGGACATGATATGCTACAGCGCATCATGTCAGACAGACATTGATAAATCTGTCCCCAGGTGTCTGTCACAGTCAAAAAACATTTTGTGCAAACAAAGGCCTGGAACCCCAATTCCCAAATAGCCTCATCAAACTATTTCACCAATTCCATAGCACTAAAATGGGGAGAGTCAGTGCCATAAATGATTCGTCTTACAAGTTAGACTCACCCAGAATACGAAGCTATTTTCTGTTCTGCTTCTCCGTGTACAAGTGTAGTAAATCCGATGTGAACACGTTAGACCCTTGATAGATAGGAAATTACCTTTCAGGTGAACAGTATCGCTCCAGCGTGTACTGTGGTTTGCCGGATTGTGCAGCGTGTGCGGGGTCACGTGATGATTTGTTCCAATCAGATGCACGGATTACCGGGTAGTTTTATTCTATCCTCTATATTAGCAGCTTTCATTAGCGCACCCTGTATTTGGTTTTTAATAGTTATTGTTCAGAGGTATTTTGGAACTAACCTCTTTTTTCAGGGTAGCCATTTTTGTGCTAATCCACAGACCTCCTTTTTTCCTCACTAAAATGGGGAGAGACAACCAGCTACAGACCAGTTACAGAATCCGAGTACAAGTATATTTCACAATAAACAATAAAATAAAAATTTAAGTGAAAAAAGCCCTAAAAGCCCAATTCCCAATTAGCAAAAACAAGCAAATTCACCAGTTTCCAAAAGACCAGGAGGAGGAGAGACAATGAGCTACAGACCAGCTACAGAATGCAAGTCTTCAGTCTGGTCAAAAACACAAAATAAATTCAACAGTTCCACAAGGCTAGAAGAGGGAGGAAACGAGCCAGAGGCCCAAAGTGGAATCGGTTTTCAAGTGCCTTTTCTAATTATAAAACAAACATTTTGCTCAAATAAATCCTGGAACTCTAACTTTTAAATAGACACACCAACCAAATTAACCAATTCCACAAGGCTAATAGAGATAAACAGCCACAGACCCACCGACTTAAGCTCGTCCAAACATTTTGCACCCAAAACAAAAGCTCAGCCCAGCCAATTCCATAGCAGCCAACCCGACTGAATTCACCTGTCCCATAAGTCTAGGAGGGAGAGAGAATGGGCCACAGATCCACCATGGAATTAATGACAAAGTTTTATTTTGTTCCAAAAAATGTTTTGCCTAAAAAAAGGCATTGAATGCACATTCTTCAAGTGGTCATGCCAACCAAATTTACCTGTTCTGCAAGGCTAGGAGGGAAATAGACAACAAGCTGTTCACCTGCTACGAAATCCATGATTGTGGTTTTTGTTTTTTTTAGCCTGTTATGGACACTTAGTCAAGGATTCGGTGGTAGGTCTGTAGCTCATTGACTGTCTTCTTCCTAGCTTTGTGGTATGGGTGACTATGGTTGGTCTGATTACCTGGTAAGTGGGCATTCCAGGCCTTTTTTTGTGCAAAACATTTTTTATTAAAGGAAAATTGGAAATGAATTATATGGTGGGTCTATAACTCATTGTTCCTCTTAGTCATGTGGAACTGATGGATTTTTTTTGGCATGGCTACTTTCTTCCCTCCCCTTTTTCCCTAAACCCAAAAACACTAAATGTTGGGGACTATACTCCCTTTATGATCTCATGGACGAGGAGTCAGATATTGATTAATAGCCCTATATCTCTAGATGTTCAGATGGTATATTGACATGTGTTACTTTTAGGCTTTTTGACCATATCTGTATTTTGTTGATTTATATAAATTCTTTGTCACTTCTGTTGAATTTTCAATAAAGCTTTGAAAACTAAAAAAAAAAAAAAAATTCCCTCCTAGCATTGCTATGATGTCAATATTTTTTTTTAACTTCAAATATTTTTCTGGAAGCTCTATAAGACTTACCAGAGTTTATCTTCATAATTTGACTTATTATATGGCTGTTTTATCTTTTACCCTGTCCCTCCAGATGATGTACTGCAGTAAATATCATTTAATGGTCACAATAAAAATAAACAATCATTTTTTACGATGCTCAAACACTATAAACTTTGTGTTTAAATTGTTAAGCTTTTTTTATTAAATTGTTAAATCATTGTAATGCATATTCTAAAAGTGTAAGTTATTATATTTATTGTCATAAAATCATTGTACTGCACAATACCTCTGAGGCTCTCTGTAAACTCTCCTGGTCTATAGAAGATGAATTGTTCTTCTCCCATAAATCTGCCACGTGGTTTAGCTCAGCTAGTTTGTTTTCATTTTTTATGTGAGAACTTAATAACGTTACTTCATAAAACTCCTGTATATCTGTAAAGATAATAACAAAAGAAAAAAGTCATAAATATAGAAGAAATTCAAATATCCTTAAACACACATTTTAAGTTGAATTTGATATAAAGCTTAAAATAGCAATGGAGTAATACAGTTTCATTATAATAAATGCCTTGCAATATTGAGGGATAGGGAACAGGACAACACACTATCCTTTAAAGTGTGTAAGTTTCACTAGGGCTCAGCCAACTCCTATTATGTCCATAAACTAATTTAAAAAATGTCACAGCACCACTTTATAGGAGTATCTCAAATGGGTCTTTTTATAAGGGTTTTAAATTCACAAACACAGCAATGTTTCAGACTAAATACACCCCTTTAATCATGCATGATTAAGGGCTGTATGTAGACTAAAACATTGCTATGTTTGTAGATACAACACCCTAATAATGAAATCTTTTTAGGGTACTTTTCTAAAGTGGTGCTGTTGTATTTATTGTACTAGGAGAAAAGTCAAGGAGTGTAATTGTCGGTGCTAGTATGCACCAAGGAATTTACAGGCTATGACATAGGACCTACGTCATGCTGGAGAGGCAACCAGGAAGGTTTCAGTGACCTATGTATAACAGGGCTGGTCTGAAATAATCCTTCTGTTTTCAGGTACAGGACTTGCTGCTGTACTGAATAATGATGTTAATTGTAAGTATTGACATTAACCCTTTGGTTGCCATCCACTCAGGTAAGAAGATATTAAAATGTAGCTTGTGTAAAAAGCAATGTTGCTATGTACTTATGTAACTGGGCTTTTAAAACACATACAGGCAAATTTATCACCTTTTTTAAGCTTCACATGACAATTAGGTGCTGATGATTTACATTTTTAAAAGTTATCAACAAAGCAGTAATTCTTGTTTCTGTTATGGGATTATTTCACTCACTAAGGGATATTAAATGAGGTTATTAAATAAGGAAGATTTATCAAACTGTGTTTCCAGCTTTGAGGTGTGCTGCAAACAAGTTTAAAGGACCATTAAATACAGAATTACATAATCAATAAGTGCATTATAAAAATACATTGCAATAGAACTAAATATCTCTAAATATTATATGCAGTAGATTTATTTCTGACAAATTTCAAAATGTCCTTCATTTTGATGGGCCTCATTGTCATGTGACAGCAATCAGCGAATCACATACTCATATATAAGGTCTGCGTTATTTAACCTCCACAATACGTTTTGCGAAATTAGCAGTTAAGTGATTTGGACATTGTGCGAACAACCTATATAAAGTACTGTAAACAAACACCTAGATTACAAGTGTTGCGGTACGGCTATACTGCTGAAAAATTGGCCTTTGTTAGCTGAATATTCAGCTCACCTGTATTACAAGTTGTGGCGGTACGGCTATACCGTTAGCGTTTTAGCGTATACCGCAATGATCCATTCCGCACTCAAAAAATGGCTTTTGAGTGTGGAATATTAAGCTCACCTGTATTACAGTTTGTGTGGTCCAGCTATTACACTAGCGTTATAGCTTATACCGCCACGCTTCATTCCGCTATAAAAGACCAGTAGTTATGGAATTTGCGAAACAAAAATGTTTCACAAAACTCATAACAAAAATGTTACAAAGTACACTAACACACATAAATAACCTATTAACCCCTAAAATGCCATCACCCCCATCGCAAATACTATAATAAAACTATTAACCCCTAAAACGACCTAACCTAAAACCCCTAACTTTAAATTAAAGTTACAATATAACTACCTTAAAATAAATAAAAACTTACCTGTTAAATAAAAAAGAAACTATACTTAAACTATAAATAAACCTAACAAAACTAAAAATAAAAAACCTAAATTACAAAATTAAAAAATCCTAACACTAAGAAAAAAGAAAAAACTAAAATTACAAAAAAAAGAAAGTCTAAAATTACGTAAAATAAAAAAAAAATCTAAGCCTTCTATATATATTGAAATAGCCTTCTAAAGCATTGTTCATTTAGAGTTAATTTATGATAGATGCATATACAAAAAATTGTAACCTAAAATGTATTACTTGTCCCTTCAAGTGAAAAAAAATACATCAGTGTGGCCCTTTATATGAGAAGTCTAGGCACTCTATTCAGGAACATTTAAGTTCATGGGTTTCCTTAATGACTTGCTGGATATTGTTCATTGAGCTTGTACAGTGCTTCAGTTTGTCCTTCCTGGTTTATAAAAATATAACTGATGACCTTGCTGATCTGATCGCACAAAAGAAGCACAATGGGGCTGCAATAATTTTTCCCCCTCAGATTGAGCTCAGATTGAGCTCGCATTCTATTGGCTGTTCCGATCAGCCAATAGAATGCGAGCTCAATCTGATTGGCTGATTGGATCAGCCAATCGGATTGAACTATATTCTGATTGGCTGATTCCATCAGCCAATCAGAAAATTCCTACCTTAATTCCGATTGGCTGATAGAATCCTATCAGCCAATCGGAATTCGAGGGACGCCATCTTGGATGACGTCCCTTAAAGGAACCGTCATTCGTCGTCTAGTCGTCGGAAGAAGAGGATGGATCCGCGCTGGAGGTCTTCAAGATGGAGCCGGTCGTCATCGGATGGAAGAAGATAGAAGATGCCGCTTGGAGAAGATGTTTGCCGGTCCGGATGTCCTCTTCTTGCCGGATAGGAGGAAGACTTTGGACCCTCTTCTGGACTTCTTCAGTGGATGTCTAGCCCCCGCTTGGGTTGGATGAAGATCTTGGAGCCAGGACGGATCGGTGAACCTGGCATGGTGAAGACAAGGTAGGAAGATCATCAGGGGGGTAGTGTTAGGTTTATTTAAGGGGGGTTTGGGTTAGATTAGGGGTATGTGGGTGGTGGGTTGTAATGTTGGGGGGGGGGTATTGTATGTTTTTTTTTACAGGCAAAAGAGCTGAAATTCTTGGGGCATGCCCCGCAAAGGGCCCTGTTCAGGGCTGGTAAGGTAAAAGAGCTTGTAATATTTGTATTTTAGAATAGGGTAGGGAATTTTTTATTTTGGGGGGCTTTGTTATTTTATTAGGGGGCTTAGAGTAGGTGTAATTAGTTTAAAATTGTTGTAATATTTTTCTTATGTTTGTAAATATTTTATTATTTTCTGTAACTTAGTTCTTTTTTATTTTTTGTACTTTAGATAGTTTATTTAATTTTATTTATTTGTAGCAATTGTGTTTAATTAATTTATTGATAGTGTAGTGTTAGGTTAATTGTAGGTAATTGTAGGTAGTTTATTTAATTATTTTATTGATAGGGTAGTGTTAGGTTTAATTATATCTTAGGTTAGGATTTATTTTACAGGTAAATTTGTTATTATTTTAACTAGGTAACTATTAAATAGTTCTTAACTATTTAATAGCTATTGTACCTGGTTAAAATAATTACAAAGTTGCCTGTAAAATAAATATTAATCCTAAAATAGCTATAATATAATTATAATTTATATTGTAGCTATATTAGGATGTATTTTACAGGTAAGTATTTAGCTTTAAATAGGAATTATTTATTTAATAAGAGTTAATTTATTTCGTTAGATAAAAATTATATTTAACTTAGGGGGGTGTTAGTGTTAGGGTTAGACTTAGCTTTAGGGGTTAATACATTTATTAGAATAGCGGTGAGCTCCGGTCGGCAGATTAGGGGTTAATAAGTGTAGGTAGGTGTCGGCGACGTTGAGGGGGGCAGATTAGGGGTTAATAAATATAACATAGGGGTCGGCGATGTTAGGGGTAGCAGATTAGGGGTACATAGGGATAACGTAGGTGGCGGCGATTTGCGGTCGGAAGATTAGGGGTTAATTATTTTAAGTAGCTTGCGGCGACGTTGTGGGGGGCAAGTTAGGGGTTAATAGATATAATACAGGGGTCGGCGGTGTTAGGGGCAGCAGATTAGGGGTACATAAGTATAACGTAGGTGGCGGTCGGCAGATTAGGGGTTAAAAATTTTAATCGAGTGGCGGCGATGTGGGGGGACCTCGGTTTAGGGGTACATAGGTAGTTTATGGGTGTTAGTGTACTTTAGGGTACAGTAGTTAAGAGCTTTATAAACCGGCGTTAGCCAGAAAGCTCTTAACTCCTGCTATTTTCAGGCGGCTGGAATCTTGTCGTTAGAGCTCTAACGCTCACTGCAGAAACGACTCTAAATACCGGCGTTAGGAAGATCCCATTGAAAAGATAGGCTACGCAAATGGCGTAGGGGGATCTGCGGTATGGAAAAGTCGCGGCTGTAAAGTGAGCGTTAGACCCTTTAATCACTGACTCCAAATACCAGCGGGCGGCCAAAACCAGCGTTAGGAGCCTCTAACGCTGGTTTTGACGGCTACCGCCGAACTCTAAATCTAGGCCTTAGTGTCTATAAAACAATGGTAGCTGCCATGTTGTAACTTAGGTTACCTTCTCTGCTGTGGCCAATTAGGGACAGTTATAAATAGGTCACTAGAGTGTGCAGCCAATAGCTGTGTGTAATATAACAGTGTTCTGCACTTCAATTTCTAACAGGAACTGAAAAGCTCACACATTCAGAATGGAATTACAGGCAAAGAGGACAAAATAAATAATGAAAGTATATTGCAGAGTTGTTTTATTATATACAATTTATCGTTTTATATTACCATCTCAAAGTGTTTAATGTCCCTTTAAAGTTCACAGGGGAAATGTTCGTCAGCAATACCATTATTAATATATTCCAAACAGGATACTATTATTAATATATTATAAACAGGAAACCATTATTAATATATTACAAACAGGATACCATTATTAATATATTGCAAACAGGATACCATTATTAATATATTCCAAACAGGATACCATTATTAATATATTCCAAACAGGACACAATTATTAATATATTGCAAACAGGATACCATTATTAATATATTCCAAACAGGATACCATTATTAATATATTCCAAACAGGATACCATTATTAATATATTGCAAACAGGATACTATTATTAATATATTGCAAACAGGATACCATTATTAATATATTACAAACAGGATACCATTATTAATATATTGCAAACAGTATACCATTATTAATATATTACAAACAGGATACCATTATTAATATATTATAAACAGGATACCATTATTAATATATTGCAAACAGGATACTATTATTAATATATTGCAAACAGGATACCATTATTAATACATTGCAAATAGGATACTATTATTAATATATTGCAACAGGATACCATTATTAATATATTGCAAACAGGATACCATTATTAATATATTACAAACAGGATACTATTATTAATATATTGCAAACAGGATACCATTATTAATATATTGCAAACAGTATACTATTATTAATATATTGCAAACAGGATACAATTATTAATATATTGCAAACAGGATACCATTATTAATATATTGCAAACAGGATACCATTATTAATATATTGCAAACATGATACCATTATTAATATATTTCAAACAGGATACTATTATTAATATATTGCAAACAGGATACCATTATTAATGTATTGCAAACAGGATACCATTATTAATATATTGCAAACAGGATACTATTATTAATATATTGCAAACAGGATACCATTATTAATATATTGCAAACAGGATACCATTATTAATATATTGCAAACAGGATACTATTATTAATATATTGCAAACAGGATACCATTATTAATATATTGCAAACAGGATACCATTATTAATATATTGCAAACAGGATACTATTGTTAATATATTGCAAACAGGATACCATTATTAATATATTACAAACAGGATACCATTATTAATATATTGCAAACAGTATACCATTATTAATATATTACAAACAGGATACCATTATTAATATATTATAAACAGGATACCATTACAATTTTAAACAACTTTTTACTTCTTCCAATTTACTTCTATTATCAAATTTGCTTTATTCTCTTGTTATCCATTGCTGAAGGAACATCATAACAGGCAAGGGCTAGAGGGGGCGCATATATATCAAGATAAACAAGATGTGTTACAAAATTAAAGAATTATTCGTTGGCAATATCCATATACAATCATATGTAGTATACATACAGAATCCTAATCAAAATAATAAAGTCCCAAGTAGGATTAAGTCCACTTCTTTAGGGTTGGGAAATCTTCACCAAATATGCTATCACTTGTTGGCTGCCTCCTTCTCACAGACTAATCTGGATGAGTTGCAGAGTATAAAAAGAACAAAGGGGCGCCTCATGTGTAGAATCACCAAAATAAATGTGTGGATAAATGTGGGCCAAGTGGATACTCACATATCACTGGAGCACCCTAATGTGCTGGTAGGTACGGGCTGTAGAATTATAGGGTGTAACATCTCACCCACTTCTAGGGATCCTTGCATGCTGCAGTAGGGGAGTAAAGCAGAAGAGCACTATATGTGTAGATCAACTTGATTAAATAAGCATGTGTATTAGCAATGCCAAATGGGTACTCACATTTGAGACAAGCACACATATGTGCTGGTAGGAGTAGACTGACAGATTTCAAAGGGGTGTATCAGCTCACCCAATCAGGGATCTCCCAATAATCCGGGTGCAGGTGCAGGAAGAAGCTAAAGTTTGTGTTCCAATTTAGGATCAATAAGCACAAGAAAGTAAGGTGCTTCCAACCTACTTGAATTTTTTTTAAAACAAATGTTTATTTAAAAAACAAATAATATAAAAAAACAAAAACAAGTAGTGGAAATAGGGCTATCCAAATATTCCCATTAAAATACAACGCGTTTCTCAGCACTAAGAGGCTGTTTCATCAGGCATAAAGTCACCTTACTAACAGTCCTGATTTTTATAGCTCTTACCAGACCCTAATTGAATTTACCCACCCTGTTTGGGGTGTGTTCTCCAATTAATGACATACACCTGTTGACCTATGAGAGGTCAGATACAAAATCAACCTATATATATATATATATATATATACATGACTATCTGTATAACATATAAATACAGCATTACACAGCAATTACGACATTGCAAATCACATATGTAAAGAGTAATAATAAGAATAATAATCATAAAACCCATTTCATTGACATTCATATTACAATCATTACAACATATATTATATTAAGATGACAACCATTTCATTAGCATTTATATTTCAATTATTATTCTAACCCTCTTTATGTATATATCATAGATCGTTTTACAATTTCTTCCAGGTACGCTACAGTCCCTTCAATTAGAATGTGTGCTTGTCTCAAATGTGAGTACCCATTTGGCATTGCTAATACACATGCTTATTTAATCTAGTTGATCTACACATATAGTGCTCTTCTGCTTGACTCCCCTACTGCTGCACGCAAGGATTCCTAAAAATGGGTGAGCTGTAACACCCTATAATTCTACAGCCCGTACCTACCAGCAAATTAGGGTGCTCCAGTAATATGTGAGTATCTACTTGGCCCACATTTATCCACACATTTAATTTGGTCATTCTACACATGAGATGCCCCTTTGTTCTTTATATACTCTGCTGAAGGAACATCATTGCACTACCGGCAGCTAGCTCAACATATCTAGTTACCCAATAACAAGGGACAAATGTGTGCAGGCACCAATAAGCAGCAGCTCCCACTAGTGTAGGATATGTGCATATTCTTTCTCAACAAGGGATACCAAGAGAACTAAGCACATTTGAAAATAGAAGTTAATTTAAAAATATCTTAAAAGTACATGCTCTGTCTGAATTTAAAGGAACATTAAAGGGATATGAAACCACAAATATTTATTTTATGGTTCAAATAGAACATGCAATGTTATACAACATTCTAATTTACTTCTATTATCAATTTTTCTTTGTTCTGTTTGTATCTTTTGTTAAAAAAGCAGGTACTTATGCTTAGGGGCCGGCCCATTTCTGGAGCACTATATGGCAACAGTTTTACAAGAATGTTACCCATTTGCAAGAGCACAAGATGTCAGCACTATTTCCTGCCATGTATTGCTCCAAATGCCTACCTAGGTATCTCTCCAACACAGAATATCATTGGGACAAAGCAAATTTAATAATAGAAGTAAATTGTTTTGGGTTTATTAAATTGTACTTCATATCCTTGTATTGAGTTTCATATCCTTTTAAATAATAACCATAAATAATAGCAAGTAGCATGCTGTATAATAGTTACTGTACTATTTTTTGTTGCCAGTGGTTACTCGTCCATTGGGGCAGTAAGGACAGTGCTCCTCCAAATGTATTATTATAATTATTATTAACAATAATATCAATGTTTTGTGTTTAGTGATTTTATTTTTATTTTATTCTCGTATTCTGATTTATTTGTATTTAAGTTGTGCATTTTAAATGTAATTTTCATGCTTTTCTTAATTGAATCATTCATCCTTGAAATACCTCCTTAATAAAACACCACTTATTCCACTGCTTTTTTTCTCCCTGCCACCTTTACAGTAAAGTGGTGTGTTGTTAGGGGCGCCCCAAAAGGCTAACTGTGAATGACTCAACTAAGAGTGTGGAAAAATAAAATATGGAATACTATTTATGTTCACGTTATCTCTATATTATAAACCTAGGTTTGTTTGGGAATCTAAAGATCAGAGAATATTCCACCAACGGACACAATGGTCACTCTAATTTTAATTACCAAATAAAGGGTGTAATACCATAGATAGAAAATAATCAAATTTTATTCTATACATAAAATTAAAAATGTAAAATATAAAAATGAATTGACAAGCAGATATCTCGCTAGTTACTAAAAATTGTTAAAAATAGACACCGGTGTCCCAAGCTATTAAATATTCAGTATTGAAAGCTTTGTATAAAAACATATGTATACATTAATGATTTAGGCGTTTCTGAATTAACTACTACTAGCCATGTATTACATGCATAGAGTAAATTATAAGCACTTCTGATGTATTACACAATGCTCAATGTTATCTTAATATATATGTTCTTATCTTCAGTAGATTATAAATATTACATTAGTCCATAAATTTTGACTTTTTCTTTCAGCGTGTGAGAGATGAATATTAAATGTCAAATGTCCAGATCTGTATCGTAGTGTGTTTGAGTACAATGATTATGAACTGTTCAATTGTATCGTTAGATGAGCAGTTGGTTCGAGATATACTTTGTTTTATAATCCGGGTGGTGGTTATGTTGTGGCTTCAATTGATACTCACTGTTGTTTCTTCGGCTTCAGAGCTGTTGATATTATTTGTGTACTTACTCTTAGAAGCTACTTTGTTTCATTCTTTGCTTTGACCGACTGGTCTGCTTACAGTCTGTTTGTGATGTGTCGAATCTTTATCCAATCCTTGTGAAGTATGATGAGTGCGCGCACTTTTTTGAAAATTGTCGGTTGATTCCCGTCTCCTACCGCTTCTCTTTATATTCAGAATTGGTTCTGGGAGTGGCATCTAGCAATCTCCTACCAATTCAGTTTGCACCTATTATATTGGTGTCATACTAAAAATGGTCCTGGGAGATCTATTTTCCTTGTCTTTCGTTCTCGGAGCTTAGTAGTTAGATCTACGTGTTTCAGCTAAGAATAGCCTTTATCAAGATGGTTCCTTGTCTACCGCTCCTTCCTTTTATACCTGTGAAATTAACCCTTTCTTCATTTCTGTGTTCAATTAGTATACTTAGGTTCCTCCCAACCACACCTGTTGCTTCATTTCTTTATGCTGCTCAATTTTGAAAGATACATTTACTTTTGAACAGATTTATAAATGTATACTTTTAAACTTATATAAATGTTTTATCATACAGTGTAATACATATTAGTGGAACAAAATAAAAGGAATAGAAAATAATGACTTTGACAGAGAAAAAACATTTTATGTATCAATTGTTTTAATTATTTTGAAAAACGATATTTTACCCTTTCCTAAAAATAGTGAGACATTGAATCCGTTTGTTTAAATACATCTCTCAGACCTTAACTTTGCCATTCTTTGATTTCTATGTGATACTTAACTCCGGTGGATTATTTTATTCATTCTTCGTTGGATCTTTTTTTGAAAGATGACTACTAATTATATTTTTTCTTTTTTCTCTATCCACCAAATTTATTTATCTCTATATTTTGTGTAATATACAATATCTATTCTAATGTGGAAGTTGTTAGACTGATTTTTTGTCACTAAAAGAGGGATGTAGGATGATATCTCTAATTGTCATGTAATATAAATTTAAGGGGAAAATATAAAGTGTATTTTTTGTTTAAATGTTGTACAAAAGTGACTTTAAATTTATATGTCTATTTAATGAACCGTATCCATACATTTTCTTAACATCTAGTGTGTTTTTTTTTTTTTAAATAATGTCTTTTATTTAACAATGATTTTTTTCTCTTAATTTGCCAATGTATTCAGCAAATATCAGTATCCCTACACTTTCTTAACAACTAGAGTGTTTTAAATCCTGGAATATTATATTTAATAGCATTTTTAAGCTAATGTATTTAC
The DNA here is from genome assembly GCF_027579735.1 of Bombina bombina. NCBI lineage: Eukaryota > Metazoa > Chordata > Amphibia > Anura > Bombinatoridae > Bombina > Bombina bombina. The sequence continues at coordinate 1,205,745,416 of NC_069501.1, read as the reverse complement.
TAAATGTGGACATACATCATCTCTTACTGTGCTATTAATAGCATTGTACCTTATATGAAATTCTATAATTATGAATTCTTTTTGAATCACTTGCTATTCTGTCTATGGAATTTTAAAATGTAAAAAATTAAATTTAGTAGTATTGTGATATTTTAGGAGATGGAAATTTTTATTTATTTATTTTAGAATGAAGTTGAGATCTAATTTATTATTTGAGCCCTTAGAAGCCAATTTATTTATTTGAGAATGAAGTTGAGATCTAATTCACTATTTAGGCCCTTTGGAGCCAATGTCCCAAAATTATAAATTAATTCTGCTTCCTGTCTAATAAGTTTTTCTTCCATATTACCTCGTCTGCCATCGGATTCTATCTTTTTAATTCCCCAATATTTGAAATCCTCTAGTTTGCCTGAATGAACTTCCAAAAAATGTCTGTAAAGATTTGTGTCTTTTCTTTTATGCTCTATTGCAAGGAGATGTTCTCTTATACGATCTTTCAATTTCCTTCCAGTTTGTCCAAAATACCTCAAATTACAACTGCATTATATTAAATATATTATATTCATGTCTGAACATCTTAATATCCCATTGATTTTCAATATTTTTCCCGTCTTATCTGATTTTATATTTTTTAATTTGCTACTAAATTTGCATGATTTGCATTGTCTACATGGAAAGAAACCTTCAATTCGGTTTCCCTCAAGATCTTTAATATTAGTGTCATTTCTTTCTTTCTATACTCACTTGGTGCCAGTATGCTTTTGAAATTCTCTGCTTTTTTATAAATAAATTTTGGATAGCTCCCCAGTGTGTGTCCTATAACTGGATCTTTTAATAGTAAGGCCAATGTCTCTTAACAATTTTTTCAAAGGATTTATGTTGTTCTGAATATGTAGCTATTATGGGTATTTCTAAATTTAGTTCTCCATTTTTATGTGTCCATAAATTTAGTTCTCCATTTTGGAGTGTTTCCTCTTTGTTTATATTTGGTTTATTCAATAGGGTCTCTCTATTCACTAGTTTTACTGTTTTAGCTAGTTCTACAATTTTATTCTCTTCATATCCTTTTTGTTTAAATCTGTTTATTAGAATTTCTGATTGTCTATCAAAATCTTCATTATCGGTACAGTTTTTTCTCACTCTTAATAGTTGGCCTTTGGGTATATTGTTTTTCAATTTATTATGATGGCAACTCCTAGAGTCCACATAGTTGTTAGAGTCTACTTTCTTGAAATACGTTCTAGTTTTGATTTCATTATTGATGATCTCTACTTCTATGTCCAAAAAATTTAATTTATTCATACTGTATTCAGAAGTAAATGACAGCCCAAATTCGTTATTATTCAGATCTTCCAAGAATAATTCGAATAACTCTGAATCCCCTTTCCAAATTAAAAACAAATCATCTATGTAGCGTTTATAGAGCACAAGATTCGCACCCCATGGTCCATTCTCGAAGAAATCCTTCTCAAAATGTCCCATGAATAAATTTGCATAACTGGGTGCGAATCTTGTGCCCATAGCTGTTCCTTGTGTCTGTAAATAATATTTGTCATTAAACTTAAATAAATTTTTAGTAAGTATAAATTCTATGTATTCTAGTAGAAATTTTTCTTGTATATTTTGCATTTCAGGATCTGATTGTAAATAGTATGCAATAGCTGCCAGCCCTAATTTGTGCTGTATACTTGTATATAATGAACTGGCATCACAGGTCACTAAAAGATAATCTTTTTTCCATTCTATTGATTTGAGTAAATTTAAAAATTGCGTTGAATCTGCTAGATAGGATGGTAAATTTTTGACATATTTTTGTAGAAAATGATCTATGTAATGAGATAAATTTGAAGTAATGGAATCGATAAATGATATTATTGGACGCCCAGGAGGGTTATGTAAATTTTTATGAATCTTAGGGATGAAATAAAAGATTGGTGTTCTAAAGTCTAAAAAATATGCAAACTTAGGGATGGTACCAAGGGGATTAAGGGTAAAAAAAAGACTGCACCTTTGAACTAAATCAGATTTTGAAAAAAGAATGGTATGATATTTTGGAAAAGGCATCACAGGATCTCATAGGAGTTATTATTAAGGCTAGAACTTTAGCATTAGACAATTTAGCAGAAGATATCCTTAAACATAAAAATATTTTGGATACTAAAAAGAAGGATGCCACTTACACAGACAAACAGAAAGAACTAATTTCAAAATTAGAAGAATTACAGCATGAAATCCTAAAATTAAAATGGCACAAATTTGAGAGAGATGAAGGAGATTACAATATAGAATATCCTGCAGGCCAAGATGAGGAAACAAACCCTAAAAGAAGTATTACATTATTTAGTAAAAAGAAAGAGAACTCCATACAGGACTATAACGGAGAAGAACCTAATTATAAATTAAATAAAAATCCAAACAAAAGAGAAAAAATAAATTCCAATTCCAACACCAATATCAATAAAAATCAAACGAATGTCCCTAATAAAGAAACCAGAAACTTTAGAGAAATCAAAGAGAAAGAAAGAATCAGACAAAACGATTATAGACAAAATTGGAGAGAAAATTAGATCAGATACAATAGACCTTTTATGAGATCTTATAAAGATAATTACAATCATAATTTTTATGATAACTATAGATCTAATTACAGACAGCAAAATTATAAACCTAGATTTGAATCCTACAAACAAAGAGAATCCTATCAGACATACAATAAAATTTTTTAGAGATGATGAACAGACACATTATGAAAATAGAGACTATTTCCATTACAGAAACACAAACAATTATAACAATTGGACAAATAGACCTAACACGTATAGAAAAGAAACATCTAGAGATAGAAGGAACTATTATACAGACAGAAAGGAGAAAGAGTATTATCATGAGAACAGGAGAAATTCTAAAGCCAATGGAGGTTATAAACAAGACACAAGAAATGATAGAAATAATGTAGAATATGATATTACGGTACAAAATAGATATGAAATATTAGAAAATGAAGATGGGTCAAATGACCAAATGAATGAACGACCCAGTACATCAGAAGATTTTTTAGGAGTAGGCAGGGCCCACACACACGATCCTCCAAAAGGAAAGAGAAGAAGAGAGGTTCTAGAGGCAGAGGAAAGGGAAAGCAATCAATAATACTTAGACAAAATAAAGACACAATAAGTGAAAATACTGTCGATAATACAAAAGAAAAGATCCAAAGCATTTTTAATATAAGAGGAATAGATTTGACAAAAAAAGAAGAACATATACTTAGCAAAGGTTTATCCTTCGCACCTTCAACTAAAATGAACAAATTCGAACATCTCATTAATATAAATCAATTTGTAAGAAAACTAACTCTGAAAAAACATTTTATAAAAAATCCCATCCTAAAAAATTCTATTACAAATGGACAAGAACAGATTAAAACAGCTGAAATTTTTAAACACACTGATTTGAAACAAAAATCTACCTTTTTTCCCAGTCATGAAAAAGGAAGTTTTATACAAACTTTCGAACAATTAGTGAAACAAGATATTGATAATTTTGAAGTATCAAAAGAAAACTGTAAAAAAAGTATAAATTGGAATTTGACATTAAAAGAAAAAGACATTCTAAATAGCTTGCAAAAAAGAGAGGACCTAGTTATAAAACAGGCGGATAAAGGGGGAGGAATTGTAGTAATGAGTAAAGACTATTATCTAGAAGAAGCAAATAGAATACTCGAGGACCAAAACACTTATAAAAGATTAAAGAATGACCCAGGGGACAATTATTACTCTCAAATTCAAGAAGTGATGAAACAAGCACACACTTATTATTGAATAATTCAGAATTAAATTTTATTTTAAAAAAAAAAACTTTAGAACACCAATCTTTTATTTCATCCCTAAGATTCATAAAAATTTACATAACCCTCCTGGGCGTCCAATAATATCAGGTATCGATTCCATTACTTCAAATTTATCTCATTACATAGATCATTTTCTACAAAAATATGTCAAAAATGGACCATCCTATCTAGCAGATTCAACGCAATTTTTAAATTTATTTAAATCAATAGAATGGAAAAAAGATTATCTTTTAGTGACCTGTGATGCCAGTTCATTATATACAAGTATACAGCACAAATTAGGGCTGGCAGCTATTGCATACTATTTACAATCAGATCCTGAAATGCAAAATATACAATAAAAATTTCTACTAGAATGCATAGAATTTATACTTACTAAAAATTACTTTAAGTTTAATGACAAATATTATTTACAGAGACAAGGAACAGCTATGGGCACAAGATTCGCACCCAGTTACGCAAATTTATTCATGGGACATTTTGAGAAGGATTTCTTCGAGAATGGACCATGGGGTGTGAATCTTGTGCTCTATAAACGCTACATAGATGATTTGCTTTTAATTTGGAAAGGGGATTCAGAGTTATTCGAATTATTCTTGGAAGATCTGAATAATAACGAATTTGGGCTGTCATTTACTTCTGAATACAGTATGAATAAAATAAATTTTTTGGACATAGAAGATCATCAATAATGAAATCAAAGCTAGAATGTATTTCAAGAAAGTAGACTCTAACAATTATGTGGACTCTAGGAGTTGCCATCATAATAAATGGAAAAACAATATACCCAAAGGCCAACTATTAAGAGTGAGAAAAAACTGTACCGATAATGAAGATTTTGATAGACAATCAGAAATTTTAATAAACAGATTTAAACAAAAAGGATATGAAGAGAATAAAATTGTAGAACTAGCTAAAACAGTAAAACTAGTGGATAGAGAGACCCTATTGAATAAACCAAATATAAACAAAGAGGAAACACTCCAAAATGGAGAACTAAATTTATGGACACATAAAAATGGAGAACTAAATTTAGAAATACCCATAATAGCTACATATTCAGAACAACATAAATCCTTTGAAAAAATTGTTAAGAGACATTGGCCTTTACTATTAAAAGATCCAGTTATAGGACACACACTGGGGAGGTATCCAAAATTTATTTATAAAAAAGCAAAGAATTTCAAAAGCATACTGGCACCAAGTGAGTATAGAAAGAAATAAATTACACTAACTAATATTAAAGATCTTGAGGGAAACCGAATTGAAGGTTTCTTTTCATGTAGACAATGCAAATCATGCAAATTTAGTAGCAAATTAAAAAATATAAAATCAGATAAGACGGGAAAAATATTGAAATTCAATGGGATATTAAGATGTTCAGACATGAATATAATATATTTAATACAATGCAGTTGTAATTTGAGGTATTTTGGACAAACTGGAAGGAAATTGAAAGATCGTATAAGAGAACATCTCCTTGCAATAGAGCATAAAAGAAAAGACACAAATCTTTACAGACATTTTTTGGAAGTTCATTCAGGCAAACTAGAGGATTTCAAATATTGGGGAATTAAAAAGATAGAATCCAAAGGCAGACGAGGTAATATGGATGAAAAACTTATTAGACAGGAAGCAGAATTAATTTATAGTTTTGGCACATTGGCTCCAAAGGGCCTAAATAGTGAATTAGATCTCAACTTCATTCTCAAATAAATAAATTGGCTTCTAAGGGCTCAAATAATAAATTAGATCTCAACTTCATTCTAAAATAAATAAATAAAAATTTCCATCTCCTAAAATATCACAATACTACTAAATTTCATTTTTTACATTTTAAAATTCCATAGACAGAATAGCAAGTGATTCAAAAAGAATTCATAATTATAGAATTTCATATAAGGTACAATGCTATTAATAGCACGGTAAGAGATGATGTATGTCCACATTTACTAAATACATTAGCTTAAAAAATGCTATTAAATATAATATTCCAGGATTTAAAACACTCTAGTTGTTAAGAAAGTGTAGGGATACTGATATTTGCTGAATACATTGGCACATTAAGAGAAAAAAATAATTGTTAAATAAAAGACATCATTATTTAAAAAAAAAAACACACTAGATGTTAAGAAAATGTATGGATACGGTACACTTTATATTTTCCCCTTAAATTTATATTACATGACAATTAGAGATATCATCCTACATCCCTCTTTTAGTGACAAAAAATCAGTCTAACAACTTCCACATTAGAATAGATATTGTATATTACACAAAATATAGAGATAAATAAATTTGGTGGATAGAGAAAAAAGAAAAAATATAATTAGTAGTCATCTTTCAAAAAAAGATCCAACGAAGAATGAATAAAATAATCCACCGGAGTTAAGTATCACATAGAAATCAAAGAACGGCAAAGTTAAGGTCTGAGAGACGTATTTAAACAAACGGATTCAATGTCACACTATTTTTAGGAAAGGGTAAAATATCGTTTTTCAAAATAATTAAAACAATTGATACATAAAATGTAGGCGATTGTTTTTTCTCTGTCAAAGTCATTATTTTCTATTCCTTTTATTTTGTTCCACTAATATGTATTACACTGTATGATAAAACATTTATATAAGTTTAAAAGTATACATTTATAAATCTGTTCAAAAGTAATTGTATCTTTCAAAATTGAGCAGCATAAAGAAATGAAGCAACAGGTGTGGTTGGGAGGAACCTAAGTATACTAATTGAACACAGAAATGAAGAAAGGGTTAATTTCACAGGTATAAAAGGAAGGAGCGGCAGACAAGGAACCATCTTGATAAAGGCTATTCTTAGCTGAAACACGTAGATCTAACTACTAAGCTCCGAGAACGAAAGACAAGGAAAATAGATCTCCCAGGACCATTTTCAGTATTACACCAATATAATAGGTGCAAACTGAATTGGTAGGAGATTGCTAGATCCCACTCCCAGAACCAATTCTGAATATAAAGAGAAGCGGTAGGAGACGGGAATCAACCGACAATTTTCAAAAAAGTGCGCGCACTCATCATACTTCACAAGGATTGGATAAAGATTCGACACATCACAAACAGACTGTAAGCAGACCAGTCGGTCAAAGCAAAGAATGAAACAAAGTAGCTTCTAAGAGTAAGTACACGAATAATATCAACAGCTCTGAAGCCGAAGAAACAACAGTGAGTATCAATTGAAGCCACAACATAACCACCACCCGGATTATAAAACAAAGTATATCTCGAACCAACTGCTCATCTAACGATACAATTGAACAGTTCATAATCATTGTACTCAAACACACTACGATACAGATCTGGACATTTGACATTTAATATTCATCTCTCACACGCTGAAAGAAAAAGTCAAAATTTATGGACTAATGTAATATTTATAATCTACTGAAGATAAGAACATATATATTAAGATAACATTGAGCATTGTGTAATACATCAGAAGTGCTTATAATTTACTCTATGCATGTAATACATGGCTAGTAGTAGTTAATTCAGAAACGCCTAAATCATTAATGTATACATATGTTTTTATACAAAGCTTTCAATACTGAATATTTAATAGCTTGGGACACCGGTGTCTATTTTTAACAATTTTTAGTAACTAGCGAGATATCTGCTTGTCAATTCATTTTTATATTTTACATTTTTAATTTTATGTATAGAATAAAATTTGATTATTTTCTATCTATGGTATTACACCCTTTATTTGGTAATTAAAATTAGAGTGACCATTGGGTCCGTTGGTGAAATATTCTCTGATCTTTAGATTCCCAAACAAACCTAGGTTTATAATATAGAGATAAAGTGAACATAAATAGTATTCCATATTTTATTTTTCCACACTCTTAGTTGAGTCATTCACAGTTAGCCTTTTGGGGCGCCCCTAACAACACACCACTTTCTATCTACATGTTTTATTCTAATTTGTGAGAAATTAGAATAGTTAGGAGGCTTGCACCACAATCTCTAAGGAATAGTGTACACTCACCCACCCACCCATACCTTTACAGTCAACTCTTAAACAACCTTAGGGAATAAAACAGGGGAGCACAGCAGTACCACCTGCAAGCAATAGTAGAAGCCGACTAATCACCTCTCAGGTCAGCTACCACTATTCACTACATAAACCATTCCCTAAGCACTTTAAATCTTTTGGAGCATATGTGTGCATTGGAGCCGTTTGCAGTTAATGGTACATGAAACCCAAATTTTTTCTTTCATGATTCAGATAGAGAATACCATTTTAAACAACTTTCCAATTTACTTCTATTATTTAATTTGCTTACTTTTCTTGTTATCATTTGCTGAAAGGTTATCTAGGCAAGCTCAGTAGCAGCAGAGAACCTAGGTTATAGCTGTTGATTGGTGACTGCATATATATATAAATTGATTGTGATTGGCTCACCCATGTGTTCAGTTAGAAACCAGTAGTGCATTCCTGCTCCTTCAACAAATGATACCAAGAGAATTAAACAGATTAGATAATAGAAGTAAATTAGAAAGTTGTTTAAAATTGTATTCTTTATCTGAATCATGAAAGAAAAGTTTTGGGTTTCATGTCCCTTTAAGTAGATGAAAATATGATAAAGCATATTTATGCAATATTCATATTTAATAAAGTGTTATATGTATTTACTGTAAATATTTCACATTGCAATGTTCTGCACATAGCAGAATATGTTATAAGTTTTTTGTAAATATATATTCCTATATATATATATATATATATATATATATATATATATATATATATATATATATATATATATATATATATATATATAAATTTATCTATACCGATATATATAATCATATATTTTTATATATATATATATATATATATATATATATATATACACTGTAGCCGGTGGCGTAGCACTCCTTCCACACCTGTGTTGCCAATGCCTGGGTGCTATCCTCAATTAGAAAGTATAGAGCAATTGTGTAGATGTAGGGCACTCACAGGACTTAATCCAATAAGTATTCTTTATTTATATTACTAATTTCATATATTAGAGAATGTCGACGTTTCGGCCTATCCTGAGGCCTTCTTCAAGACAGTTTCATAATCTAAAAAGCATAAACATAAAAAAACATGCAATAAAAATCACAGCAGACATAACATAATATCTATCTGTACACCAGTGTTAGCCCTCAACCAGAGAGAGATTATTGTCCCCCTCCACCAAAAACCTATGAATATAGACAGAGCCCAATGTGAGAGCTCAAAAAAATTAAAAGCCAGGTTACCAAACAAATGGTAAAGAAAGACAAGGGAAAGTAGAAAGACAACAGGGAGAAGAATATTAAGTAAGAAACAAGGAGACCTAAGCATTTACTGAGACCACCAGAATCCACACAGGGAAATAATCTCCATTGTTATCAGCAGTACACCAACACTAATTGAATAATGGACACGCCTAGAACATAAGCAAGAATTCAATCAAAACAATAATGTAGTCAGCAAGTAGATATCAAATACAGGAATAATAGCCATATATTATTGTCAACCGCTCCTGTTCACATTAAATGTTGAAGGCAGAATACAACATCATAAACACAAGTTGACATACTCAGAACCAAATGCCTAAAACAGTAAAACCCCAAAGCTAATCAGTGGGCCAGGGGGGAGAGGTGGAACGATAAGAATCCAATCTGCACAAAGGTTTAAATAAGAACCGCTACCAGAGCCTTAGGTGTTTCAACACTAATTCGATACGAGCTGTAACTACAGCTCTTTGCAATAGAGGGAGAGATAAATCAAAGCAGTCATATTTAGAAAAACAGTGAACACCGTATTTAACACTACAAACTTACAGTCTAATCACAGAGTGTGAACTAATCACATAATATCAGACAATAATTTGAATGGTATGAGCATATTACGAGTAGACATAAAAGACACTATGCTGTCTACACATAGCCAAGCCTGTAATGTAGTATACTGTATAGAAGCCAAATTACAGCAAACTTCCCAATATGAGAACCAAAGTGCTCAGTACTTAACCTCACTGCGCTAGCGAAAAAGAAAACTCCAATCCGCAGAGCCCAATCAGAGCAAATAAAACACACACACACCCAAACTTCACACGGTAGCAACAACTAATTAAAAATATGGCAGCACGGGTAGCTAACAAGTCAATCCCTCAGATACATATCATCAAGGTGCACCCAAATACATATGTTACCATCATCACTGGATAGTGTACATATAATGGAAAGCGTGCTTTCAAGTGCACAGCAAGTTTAACCCATATAATGTTGGACATTAGCCTACACAGTACTTGTCATTTGCCACATGTAATTGATGCTCTAAGCTGTGTGTTAAAGAGCCACAGAGTGTTCCGTAACCCCTCATACCTTAATTAGTGCGGACCGCACTCTCAAGACGGACTCCCGATGCTGCAAACAGAAATACTCAGACAGCCGCGCAATTGCCTTTAAATACCGGGCCTGCCTCCTGCAGGAACCAATCGCGGCGCAGACAGCATACACACCCCCATTCACTAACAGCTTCACACAGCTGAATGTTATATTGCAATATAGGCGGCTTCATACCGGGTATAGTAGATGGCAATTTGATCCCAACAAGGATGGAACAAACATGTAGTGACATAGCCACTAAGCGCTAACAGCTTATCAGTTCACCCCCAATACAAGGTTTACTCTGATCAACATATTAAAAAGGAAAATGCTGAACAAGACTCCGACAATCAGTCAACTTGGTTAAAGCAGTGTGTTACAGAAGCATTAGTTATTTTGTTGTGAAGAAACTTATTTCCCAGCAGCAATGCCTGAACCAGCCAAGCCAGCGCCTAAGAAGGGCTCCAAGAAAACTGTAACAAGTATCATTTCATAAAGGGTTAACTCTGTTCAGTTTTGAGAAAACTATTTTCTGAGGCAGGTTTCCTAGCATATTGTGTACTGTAATTAAGTTTGTGATAAGCATTCACTGCTAGGTGATAAGAAGGACTCAATTGTTTTCTTGTGTGTACTTGTTATCTGCGGTGGCCTGTCCAAGGGCTTTGTCTAAATGTGTGATGGGGGATTTTATGCTTCCCCCCCTGGGAGTGCCCTGTGTGCATGTAACCAAAATAAAAAGCAGGCTGGGCATCCCAGTCCTCAGTTCTTGGTTGTCCCTCAATCGCAGCGTTGACTCGTTTTTGTGGGCAGAAGGGTATCCTAGCTGTACTACAGCTAAGGGGGATTATTCTACATTTGCGAGACTCATATAGAATACTATGGAAAGCAGTTTCTCCCCTCTTCAGCAATAGGAATCCAGGCTACTAAGCGGTCCATCTCTCAGCGAGACTAAGGGTAACCGTAACATTTGGCGGCAGCGGTGGGATTTTTCCTGGATTTCCTAGGAGAGGTACAGAACGGATGGAGAGCGCTTACGAAAAATTGAAGCGTACAACCCTAAAGGATTTACTTGAAAGCAGAGGGGGGTACGCCAGCAACCGGCCGAGGAGAGAGCTGATCGCAGAATTGACCGAACTGGATCAGAGCTTCACAATGGCGGAAACACCGACCACGATTAGTGACGAAAAAACCAGGATTGTTCGGGAGAGGCTCTCACTGTACGGGCCGAACCCCTCCATGGAATTGGTACAGCAGTTGATGGCGGAAGCAGACAAGGATATACGAGAGACTCGAGCCCACGAACTCAACCTAGCGAATGCACACCGCAATGCTGAAGCCCCGCAGGTAATCATCCCTGTCGAAAATGCTGGGAGGCCCAAGATACCCTATGCGGCATTTCGACCCTTCCTAGAGAGCGAGACAGGGATTGATGAATATTTGGCGGACTTCGAAAGGCAATGTGCCCTGCACCAGATTCCCAACAGGGAGTGGCCCACGATATTGTCTGGGAAACTATCCGGGCGAGCCCTGGAAGCCTTTCGTACTCTGGGTGCTGAGGAAGTGACACAGTATGAGCTAGTTAAGGAGACACTGTTGCGACGGTACGCAGTAACTCCGGACGCGTATCGCCGACAGTTTCGGGGCACGAAAAAGAAGCCTAACGATACCCATATGGAATGGGCGCACCGAATGCGGAGAGCGGCAAATCACTGGATGAGCGGAAGTAAAGCGGTGACTGGTGAGGAAATTTTACAATTGTTTCTCTTAGAACATTTTTATAATGGCATGGAACAGCAAGGGAAGGAATGGCTGCGAGACAGGCGACCTTCTACCTTAGAAGAAGCAGCCAAATTGGCCGATGAACATTATGACTCCCGTCTTCACGAACCCAGAGAGGTTTACCGTGCACCCCCTCGTGCTGAATTCCGAGCCCCGGTGCCCGCAGGGCCCGCCCGACACTCAGGACCACCCAATAACAGCTCTGAGCGTCCCAGACCGACTTGCCACCGATGCAAGCAACCAGGGCATTTCATGGCTAGCTGCCCCCTTAATACGCACCAGACACCCAGGAATTACAATTACCCCTCTGGGGCATATCGTCCGGCCCGGACCCTCTGTGTTAACCAAGAGGCCCCTATGGAGGAATATTTGGGGCCGCTTCACGAGGCGGACCCTGTATATGCTGCCTCAGATAACCGCCAGCACCATCGGCAGAAGGTATGGCTCGAGGGGCGATCTACCGAGGGATTGAGAGACACAGGGGCTACTATCACGCTGGTACAGAGTCATTTGGTGCCGGAGCACAAGCGATCTGGACAGACTGTGGCCGTTAGAGTGGCGGGGGGGGATGTGTACAAAATTCCAACAGCTAAAGTGCATCTTGATTGGGGAGCGGGAAAGGGGGCTGTGAACGTGGGCATAATGGATAATTTACCTGCCGAAGTACTACTGGGCAATGATTTGGGCCCCATGACTTCTGCCTATGCTCCAGTATGCAACAACGAGGCGGACCCAGTGACTACACGGGCCCAAGCCCGGACGGAGCGAGAACTCTCACCAGTGCGGGAGACACAGGTAAGACCTACCCCGACATTGCCTGACATGTTAGGCCCCATACCCTGGGACACCCCAGATGCTTTCGAGACAGAGTCTAAGACTGACCCGACCTTACAAAAGTACCGGGAACGAGCAGAGACCGGAGGGGGCGGGGCAGATAATGAAACATTCTTATGGGAAAAAGGGAAACTATACCGCTGGACAGAGAAAAGGGGACAGCGTAGGCGACAGCTGGTAGTGCCCCACAAATACCGTCAAGAAATCCTCAAGATAGGCCATGACATCCCCTTAGCAGGCCACCTAGCTGTAACCCGTACCCTACACCGCATTACTCACACGTTCTTTTGGCCAGGGGTACACGCCGACGTTAGAACTTACTGTAACACCTGCGATGTGTGTCAACGAGTAGGAAGGCGAGGCGATCACCCTAAAGCCCATCTAGTAAATATGCCCATTGTAGAGGAACCCTTCAGCCGGGTTGCTATTGACCTAGTGGGACCACTGGCTACCCCTAGTCCCTCCGGTAAGCGCTACATTCTTACCGTAGTGGACTACGCTACCAGGTACCCAGAGGCTGTCGCCCTATCCAACATACAAGCGGATACGGTAGCGAATGCACTAGTACAGGTGTTCTCCCGGGTAGGATTTCCAAAAGAAATCCTATCCGACCGAGGCACCCAATTTACGGCTGAATTGACCCAACAACTCTGGCAGGTTTGCAAAATTAAGTCCCTCCTGAGCTCCCCATACCACCCCCAAACGAACGGGCTGTGTGAGAGGTTCAATGGGACCCTCAAGCAAATGCTCAAGACGTTCACTCAGGAATACCGAGACTGGGAACGCTTCCTGCCGCACCTCCTTTTTGCTTATCGGGAGGTGCCCCAGGAAACGACAGGGTTCTCTCCCTTTGAGTTGCTCTACGGAAGAAAGGTACGGGGACCCCTAAACCTGATCCGGGAGCACTGGGAGGGAGAGATGGAGACTGACGGTGTCCCCATTGTGCCATACGTGCTGGAACTCAGGGACCGAATGGAGCAATTAGCCAAATCCGTGCGGGCTAATCTCCAGTCGGCCCAGAGAAGACAGAAAGTATGGTACGATCGGGGGGCCCGAAAGAGAATCTTTACCATAGGACAAAAGGTGTTAGTACTTAAGCCGGTGAAGACAGACAAATTGCAGGCGTCCTGGCAGGGCCCCTACCAGATCGTAGAGAAAAGGGGAGACACCACTTATGTGATAGCTAGCTGCCACGACAACAATCTTAGAAAGACATTCCATGTAAACATGCTCAAGGAATATTTTGAGCGACCAGAGAACGTGACGGCCATATGTTGTTCCCCTCAGGAAGGCCCCGACAGTCTACCCATTCCAGACCTATTAGAAAAGAGTCTCCCCACAGGTATAGTGGCTCAGGTTCAGATAGGAGACCGACTTAGCCCCACTGAAAGGGAGCAGCTCAACCAACTCCTACAGTCCAAACACCTCACCTTCTCCCCGAAGCCAGGGTACACTACTTTAACCACCCACCAGGTAGATACTCCGGGACAAGCTCCCTTGCGCCAGGCTCCGTACCGAATCCCCGAAGCAGTTAGGATAGGAATGAAGAAGGAGATCGATGAGATGCTCCAACTCGGGGTAATTGAGCCCTCCGATAGTCCCTGGGCCTCCCCAGTTGTCTTGGTGCCCAAGAAAGATGGGACCACCCGGTTCTGCGTAGACTATCGGAGGCTCAATGAAAAGACCGTGACGGACGCGTACCCTATGCCCAGGGTAGACGAGCTACTCGATCGTATAGCCAGGGGAAATTACCTGACCACTATTGACCTCTGCAAAGGTTACTGGCAGATTCCCCTGGCCCCGGAGGCTATCCCCAAGTCGGCATTCGTCACCCCATTCGGCTTATATCAGTTTAGGGTAATGCCGTTTGGGATGAAGAATGCCCCAGCTACATTCCAGCGCTTGGTGGATAGGCTCCTGGATGGCTTCCAGAGTTTTGCTTGCGCCTACCTGGACGACATAGCGATCCACAGTGAGTCATGGGAGGACCACTTAGCTCACATAGGAATGGTTCTGGATCAGATCCGGGCTGCTGGCCTGACTCTGAAGCCAGAAAAATGCCACTTTGGGATGGCCGAGGTACAGTACCTGGGTCACCGGGTGGGGTGTGGAAAGCAGCGACCAGAGCCGGCCAAGATAGAAGCTGTCGCCAATTGGCCCACCCCCATCACTAAGACTCAGGTCCTAGCCTTCCTGGGCACGGCAGGGTACTATAGACGGTTCGTACCAGACTACAGCACACTTGCCAAACCCCTGACTGACTTGACCAAGAAGAACTTACCTCGACAGGTCCTGTGGTCTCCCCACTGTGAAACGGCTTTCCAGGCTCTCAAAAATGCTCTAATTAACGCTCCTGTCTTGGCGGCTCCAGCCCTTAACAAACGTTTTATCGTCCACACAGATGCTTCCATGTTCGGGCTGGGAGCCGTCCTCAGCCAAGTAGGCGAAGATGGAGGGGAGCATCCAGTTGCCTACATCAGCCGGAAGCTCCTGCCCCGCGAAGTCAGCTATGCAGCGGTTGAAAAGGAGTGTTTGGCTTTGGTGTGGGCATTAAAGAAATTGACTCCCTATTTATATGGGCAGGAGTTCACTCTGGTCACCGACCATAACCCGTTGGTGTGGCTGAACCGGGTCTCTGGAGATAATGGCAGGCTATTACGTTGGAGTTTATCGTTGCAACCCTTCAATTTCACCATTACTTACAGACCTGGGAAACAGAATGGCAACGCCGACGGGTTGTCCAGACAAACCGACCTCAGCCCCGCATAACCAGCGGTCTGGACAGCCTTAGTCTGCCCCGAAAAGGGGTCAGACCGTGTCTGCCAGAGTGTTCCACAGAAAGGGAGCACTGTTACAGAAGCATTAGTTATTTTGTTGTGAAGAAACTTATTTCCCAGCAGCAATGCCTGAACCAGCCAAGCCAGCGCCTAAGAAGGGCTCCAAGAAAACTGTAACAAGTATCATTTCATAAAGGGTTAACTCTGTTCAGTTTTGAGAAAACTATTTTCTGAGGCAGGTTTCCTAGCATATTGTGTACTGTAATTAAGTTTGTGATAAGCATTCACTGCTAGGTGATAAGAAGGACTCAATTGTTTTCTTGTGTGTACTTGTTATCTGCGGTGGCCTGTCCAAGGGCTTTGTCTAAATGTGTGATGGGGGATTTTATGCTTCCCCCCCTGGGAGTGCCCTGTGTGCATGTAACCAAAATAAAAAGCAGGCTGGGCATCCCAGTCCTCAGTTCTTGGTTGTCCCTCAATCGCAGCGTTGACTCGTTTTTGTGGGCAGAAGGGTATCCTAGCTGTACTACAGCTAAGGGGGATTATTCTACATTTGCGAGACTCATATAGAATACTATGGAAAGCAGTTTCTCCCCTCTTCAGCAATAGGAATCCAGGCTACTAAGCGGTCCATCTCTCAGCGAGACTAAGGGTAACCGTAACACAGTGTTACAACGGCACAAAAGAATAGGGCCAAACAGATAAATTTGTGTGTAATCTAGACACAAAAAGATATTAAAAAAATAAAGCCACATAGTACCATTTCATACATACATGGAGACTAACAAATCACATCCTTACTTAGAATGCAAATTACTTGGGATGAGTTGACTGGCACATAGGAAGTCAAGCCACAGACATGTCCAAACCAGATAGCTCCCCAGCAATACCATACGGGGCCTAGGCAACCAATAAATGCCAACCATTATGGTCAGTATCCAGATCACTAAAATCAATGACCCTAGCCACACCACTAACCAGGGGATAATAACAGCCCAGCCCTACTGAGTGTATAGAAGCACAATATGTGTGTGCCATATGAGAGGGTACCACACTGGGTACCTGATCAACATGTTGGTGGCCATAACCATAGCCATGCGCAACCTATACCAACATGGCCATCACAATAATGTTTAAATCAATCAGTTTTGCCTACCACACCGTAGTTGATGGCTCATGCTAAGTGTGATCCCCACAAGGGACCAAACAAGGAGGGAAGTACAGACATTCAAGATGTAGAAAGAACAACATAGTGAGGGAACCTCAAAGGATAAATATTTATAAAAGAGAAAGAACACAAGATAACCACAATATATTAGAAAAACAGAGCATAGTCTATGCTCGCATTTAGGCCATTAGGAGTCAAAGTGTTCAATCTGTGTATCCACTTCGCCTCATTCCTGAGGAGTTCTGAATTTCTATCTCCTCCTCGCTTCAGGGGGGCAACTCTGTCAATAAGCATAGCCCTAAGAGTGGAGATAGGATGCCTTTGTTCAAGGAAATGTCTCGCTACTGGCTGGTCTGAATGGACATCCTTCAGGGCTGCTCTAATGGCATTTTTGTGGTTTGCTAACCTCTCCCGGAACGGGGTAATGGTCTTACCCACATAGTAAAGGCCACATGGGCAAGATAACAAGTAAACCACAAAGTCTGAGGTGCAGGTCAGCCGGTGTCTTATCACATAATTTTTATTGGTTGCTGGATGGTGGAACTTTTCACCTGTGTGGAGAGAGCTGCACGTCACGCAGCTCCCAAATTTGTAGCATCCATTCTTCACAGGATGCAACCAGGTCTTTTCCTTTCTCCACAGATCAGTTTTCATTAATAATGATTTGAGACTTCGACCACTCTTGTGCACAACCCGAGGGGGAGGTTTGTCTCTGAATGGTAGTGTTTTGTCTCTGCTTATCAGAGGCCAGTTCCTATGGATCACTTTTTGTAGTCTGCTGGTTGCTGGAGTGTATTCTGTCACCAGATTCGTGGGTGCTTCATCACTGGTAGTTGGAGCCTTTGCCGACCCTCTAGTCATTAGAGACATACGCTCCTGCTGTTTCACCTCATCAAGTGTCTGCTGAACCATAGTGGGGTTGTACTCTCTGTTGAGAAATTTCATCTTCATCTCTTCTAACTGGGACAGCATTATGTCTTGATCAGAATTATTCCGTATAACACGCAGTAATTGGGATTTTACAATGCCTCTTTTCAGTTGTAGTGGGTGGTAGCTATTGAATTGTAGTAAAGTATTCCTGTCAGTGGGTTTAGAATATAATGTTGTCTTCAACCGACACTCTCCAGCTACCTCAGATTTATAGATACACAAATCTAAGAAGCGTACCGATTCCAAACTTATCTCATTTTTTTATTTGACCGGGGTCAATGAGTTGTTGAGAATCTGAATCCACACATCCAATTCTTCTGCGGTTCCACCCCAAATGACCAGCAGGTCGTCTATATACCTGTGGTATAGCAATACATTTGGGTTATTTAAGCTGAACACATATTTGTCCTAAAACCACGCCATGAATAGATTTGCGTAGGACGGGGCAAGACTGGACCCCATGGCCGTTCCTACCAACTGGAGGTAAAAACTTTCCTCAAACCTAAAATAGTTATGAGTATGGCATATCATCAACCAGTCTAGTAGTATCTCAATAGGAGGACCCATGTACTCATCTGAGTTGCTCAAAGCTTGTCTTACAGCCTCTACACCCAAATCATGCGGAATGATGGTGTAGAGGCTGTTGACATCAAATGTGACAAGAAAAGTCTGCAGGAAAGTCTCTGTCATGAAGTAGATTGATTAGCTGTATTGAATCTTGGAGGAAAGCCTTAGTATTCTTTACTACCTCCCGTAAGTGAAAGTCAATGTACTTCGCCAAATTTTGGAATAGTTATCCCACCGCAGACAAAATTGGTCGTCCTGGTGGTCTGGATGAATCCTTATGGATCTTTGGAATAGTATAGATGATAGGATGTCTGGGGAACTCTGGCATCAAAAAATCACAAAGTGTCTGCTCAATGTGTCCGTTATTCAGAGCAAATGATAAGATATCCTCCAATTTTCTCTTATACGTCATGGTTGGGTTGGCCGGTAATCTTCTATAAGTGACGGTGTCACTTAATTGTTGTAGCAGTTCTTGCCTGTAATATTGGTAGTCAGGCACCACAATAGCACCCCCCTTGTCCGCCGGTCTAATGACAATGGAGTCATCCTTCTATAGTCTTTGTAGAGCTGCCCACTCTGATTTTTCTAGGTTAGTTCTGCATGTTCCCATATCATTGAGTTCATTACTATTCTCACAAGAGCATACCTTAGTGAAGGTTTTGATGGTTGGGTGCGTGTTCCTAGGTTCAAACCCAGACTTTACCACAAATCTTCTATCCTCACTCAAATTATTGTCTGATATTATGTGATTAGTTCACACTCTGTGATTAGACTGTAAGTTTGTAGTGTTAAATACGGTGTTCACTGTTTTTCTAAATATGACTGCTTTGATTTATCTCTCCCTCTATAGCAAAGAGCTGTAGTTACAGCTCGTATGGAATTATTGTGTTGAAACACCTAAGGCTCTGGTAGCGGTTCTTATTTAAACCTTTGTGCAGATTGGATTCTTATCGTTCCACCCCTCCCCCCTGGCCCACTGATTAGCTTTGGGGTTTTACTGTTTTAGGCATTTGGTTCTGAGTATGTCAACTTGTGTTTATGATGTTGTATTCTGCCTTCAACATTTAATGTGAACAAGAGCGGTGGACAATAATATATGGCTATTATTCCTGTATTTGATATCTACTTGCTGACTACATTATTGTTTTGATTGAATTCTTGCTTATGTTCTACGCGTGTCCATATTCAATTAGTGTTGGTGTACTGCTGATAACAATGGAGATTATTTCCCTGTGTGGATTCTGGTGGTCTCAGTAAATGCTTAGGTCTCCTTGTTTCTTACTTTATATTCTTCTCCCTGTTGTCTTTCTACTTTCCCTTGTCTTTCTTTACCATTTGTTTGTTAACCTGGCTTTTAATTTTTTTGAGCTCTCACATTGGGCTCTGTCTATATTTGTAGGTTTTTGATGGAGGGGGACAATAATCTCTCTCTGGTGGAGGGCTAACACTGGTGAACAGATAGATATTATGTTATGTCTGCTGTGATTTGTATTGCATGTTTTTTTATGTTTATGCTTTTTAGATTATGAAACTGTCTTGAAGAAGGCCTCAGGATAGGCCGAAACGTCGACATTCTCTAATATATGAAATTAGTAATATAAATAAAGAATACTTATTGAATTAAGTCCTGTGAGTGCCCTCCATCTACACAATTGATATATATATATATATATATATATATATATATATATATATATATATATATATATATATATATATATAGGTATAGATATATCTTGTACCAAAATACCATCAGATATATGTAGAAATATTTATTTTTGAATAAATAGAACATATTCTTCTATGTGAAGAACATTGGAATGTGAAATATTCATATTTTCATGTCGGGTTAGCGCACACAAGAATATGCGATTGTGTGTGCGCAAGTAGGGTGGTTTTTCCCACTTTTTTGTTCCATTGACTTCTATGGGGGAATAGTTATCGCACACACAATATTGTAAGTTCAGCTTTTTGCTCCCATCGGGATAGCACGAGAACAATAACTTTTCACTTTTAACTCATAATATAAGCGCAACCCAACGCACGCAAAAGTTTACATCTAGCACAATTAGCACTCATAATCTGACCCTTAATGTCTTTGTTTAGCAATTTGTATATTTCATTCTTGCAATGCTACTATCCATATATATATTTCCATGTATATAGCACCCCAAACCATGACTTTGAATGGGAGAGCGAAGTTAGCAGGGAGCAGGTGGGGTACTTTAAATCCTGCAGCCAATACAAATCAGATTATCCTGCTTTCAGCATTTAGTATCTTACATTTGTTTGCATTTTCATATGTTTTGAGTATCTTGGCACAATCTCGCCTCTGCTTGAGTTGCATGGCAAAATGTTTAGAGAAAACAAAACCTGGTAAGGAACTTTAAAGAGACATTAAACTCATTTTTTTTCTTTCATGATTCAGATAGGGAATATAATTTTAAAATGTTTCCATTGTACTTCTATTATCTGATTTGCTTCTTTCTCTTGTTAATCTTTGTTGAAGATATATCTAGATAGATAGTGTGCACATGTATTGAGCACTACATGACAGTAAATAGTGCTGCCCTTTTGTGCTCTTGCTAATGTATAAAAATTTTGTTTTCTACTAACGGAGCACTGTTTCATATTCCTTTTAATAAATCCCTTCCTTTTTCTATGTGTTTAATCTTTGTAAATGGGTTAAAAAATGTCAAAATTCTGCATTCTAGGAATCAGCTGATAAGCATATAATCCAATCACTAATTATATCCTGATCTGGAGCAGAAAGAGTGAATTCGGAATTGTAATTTTGGATTCGTGCTTAACCTATTTCATGGAGCTGTTTTATATTTTTTCTTACTGCATCATTGTTTAGTTCATTTAATTACATGGACAAAAACATCTGTCCATCTACTTAAAGCTTTAATTGAAACCATTGTAAGTTGTGTAAGTGAAACATTTACAAAAGCTGGAATACAAGATAACATTTTGTTAATGCAGCAAAAACAATATTACATTTTATTTAATGGATAACCTGACATATGCTGCAATTACCCAAAATGTGCTGCAATATATAATTGTAAGCATGTCTGCAATTCATTTGGGATCTATGGAGTAACTAAACTGATTAAAAGTGAGTAGAAAGAAGACCTCTTTGTCATTTTTATCAGAGAAATTAAAAAACAGTTATATGGCAGTAAATGTTCCACATTTCAACAGCAACAAATAAATATTTTACTATGAACTCTGAGAAAATAATAAAAATAAGATTACAATTAATGTTTTAATTGTAAGTTTAAGTAATATGTATGTTTAGATAGATAGATAGATAGATAGATAGATAGATAGATAGATAGATAGATAGATAGATAATTTACTCCTATTATCAATGTTTCTTTGTTCTCTTACTATCTTTATTTGAAAAAGAAGACATCTAAGCTTTTTTTCTTGGTTCAGACTCTGGACAGCACTTTTTTATTGGTGGATGGATTTATCCACCAATCAGCAAAGACAACCCAGGTTGTTCATCAAAAATGGGCCGGCATCTAAACTTACATTCTTGCATTTCAAATAAAGATACCAAGAGAATATAGAAAATTTGATAATAGGAGTAAATTAGAAAGTTGCTTAAAATTTCATGCTCTATCTGAATCACGAAAGAAAAAATTTGGGTTCAGTGTCCCTTTAAGTAGATGAAGAGATATCTAGATAGGCTGCGTGCACATAGCTGCAGCAGTACATGACAGGGAATAGTGCTGCCCTCTTGTGCTCTTGCTAATGTATAACACTGTTGCAAACCTGCTGCCATACCATACTGCAGACACGTGCACACTCCCAAAAACCTAACTGCCTTTTTTTTAACAAAGGATAACAAGAAAACAAAGAAAATGTGATAATAGAATTAAATTGGAAAGCTGTTTAAAACTGCATGTTCTATCTGAATCATGAAAGATTTAATGTCTTTAATGTCTGCTTCCTTATCTTGATTTTAACACAATCTGTTTCTGTTTATATTTACCTGGATTTAACATTTTTTTCTACTAATGGAGCACTGTTTCATATCCCTTATAATAATTCCCTTCCTTTTTCTATGTGTTTAATCTTTGTAAATGGGTTAAACATGGTCAAGATCCTGCATTCTAGATGAATATATAAAAATCATTACACATGAGCACAGACAAAAAAAAATATTTCTTTCCAATTGGCATAGAGAGTCCATGAATCCATTCTAATTACTAGTGGGAATTCAACTCCTGGCCAGCAGGAGGAGGCAAAGAACACCCCAGCAGAGCTGTTAAGTGTCACTCCCATTACCCATAATCCCCAGCCATTCATTGCCTTTTTCAACAGGAGGATGTGTGAAGATGGTGTCTGAAAATAATTTAATCCTTTAATGGGTACTTTTCCCTGCAAGCAAGGATTGGGGCTATGCTGTGTCCATGTAATCCTCTTAAGTAAGAGTAATGGGGGCTTTTAGCAGTTGGAAGAAGATGAGGTAGTCCTTGCTTCACTTCTAACATTTATGCTACCCCTATTTAGAAAACCAGGGTTGGCTTTTCTTTTTCTATAGGTCATCTGTCAGAGGACTGCGTGCTGAGTCTGACATACATGTTGCTGTACCTGTCCTACAGTGGATCCACAGGTAAGTGCTTTTCCCTTCTAGGTTAGAGGGAGTTCAGCACTTGAAGGGTTAACTCCCCATAGAGGTGGATCTTCAGGAGTAACATATCTCATTAAATTTGGAGATATATTCCTGGGCAACAGAGGCTGGGCACTGAGGCTGCTTTAAAGAACCCTTTATTACTGTGGGGTATCTATGCAGCACTTTAGAGACGTTGAAAAGTGGCCCTGAAGGGATTCCCTTTTTTACTGTGGGGTATTTAGTAACTAGGGCTATGGCTAGAAGTGCTTGGGACAATTTACACTTTATTGGGGGATGTTATGGGCAGTGCTTGGGAGACATGTTTAACAAATGAGGCTTCTGTCAATGTGTTTGACGTTTTTACCGGCATCTTGATGCGCTGCATTTGCTCGCTTTTTCTGTTGATGTCGCACTTCATTTTTGACCACGTCCTTGCGTCTCTTTAGCGTTACGGCGCAGTCTGTTCCGGCTTTTGAGCAGTTCGGATGCTGCTTGTCCGGTTCTACCGCTGTATATGAGAGCGGGTAGAAAGTACTGTGACTAATTGCTGTTAAGGAGGGTCCGGTCCGGAGAGTCTGAACTTTACTGGGATAGTGTTTTAGTGGATCCTACAAATGGCTTCTGTAGTAACGCTCTTCTGGTGAAGGAATCGCTCCTGGTCATAGGTGGGGTGAGTCTGTTCCCTAGCAAAGCTGGGGAATTGAGGTGCTAGTTGCTTAATATAGTCTCATTATTTTATTAGCCTTTTCTTTGGTTTAAAGTATATCCTTCTGGGAACTTTTATTCAAGACAGGATCATGTAAGCTGATAATAGTCTATTGCTGTCTTTTTCCAAATGACTTTATTGTGATGATGCCCAGCTTATACCCCCTGTGCAGTTTTGTCCCATATGCTTGAATAAAATGTTGCTTTCTAAAAATAAAGACACCTTATCAGAGCCATCTATCTCTCAGGACAATGTTGTCCGTAACATGCCTGAACTTTCTCCTCAGACGTCTCAGTCTTTGGCAGTCTCACAAGCAGTGCCCTGCAGTTCCTCTCAATCAGTTTCTGGAGTTTTCTTACCAGATGATTTTGCTGCACAAATTACTTTGAAAGTCTATGCAGCTCTGAACACCTTTCCTACTGCCGGTAAAAGAAAGAAAAAAATCTAAACACATTTCTCAGTCTAGTAGTTTTGATCCTGCCAAGGCTGATTTAGCCAATCTATCTCAGTTATCGAAGGACAAGCACACTTTTTTGTCCTCTGAGGGCGAGATCTCTGATTCTGAATCTGCTGTGGCCAGTACAGCGGACTCAGAGGAGGTGAACTTTAGATTTAAGCTCGAACACCTCCGTTTACTTTTGAAGGAGGTTCTAGCTACTTTAGGAGTCTATGGCTACAGAGACTCCTAAAAAGTCTAGTAAACTTAACAGGATATTTGATGTCAAACCTAAGTCTGTGGAAGTATTTCCTATTCCAGATCACATGTCTGACATAATAACTCAGGAATGGGAGAGACAGAGTGTTCCTTTTTCCCCGTCTCCGGTATTTAAAAAGATGTTTCCTGTGGCTGATTCTGTGCGGTATCTCTGGTGCACTGTTCCTAAAATAGAGTGCACTTTATCCACCTTACAGAGGACCACTATTCCTCTAGAGGATAGTTCCTCCTTTAAAGACTTAAGACAGATGTTTCTATACCAGGGTCTACAATGGCAGCTGGTGGCGAGTATTGCTACTGTTGCTGGGGCAGCCTCTTATTGGTGTGACTCCTTATCTGATCTGATTTTGGAGTAAACTACCATAGAGGAGATTCAGGATAGGATTAAGGCTTTAAAACTGGCTAATACTACTTTTATCTGTGACGCCAGCATGCAGGTAGTTCGTTTGTCTGGTGAAAAGGGAGTTTTGCTTCCACAGGACAAGAAGAATAGACCCAAGGGTCATCAGTCTTCTTTTGTAACTTCAAGGGACAGAGATCCTCCTCTTCTTCTAAACCTGAGCAGGTCAAATCTTATTGGAGATTTAGCCAGCCCTGGAGTAAGGGTAAGCAATCAGAATAGCCTTCCTCTGAATCTAAATCAGCATGAAGGGTCCGCCCCCGATCCAACTATGGATCAAGTGGGGGGCAGACTTTCTGTATTTCAGCAGGCTTGGACTCGCGATGTCCCAGATCCTTGGGTGGTGAAAGTAGTCTCCCAGGGATACAAAATAGGATTAAAATCTTTCCCTCCCAGGGGCAGATTTCGCCTGTCAAGATTATCGGCCAATCAGGCAAAGAGAGAAGCTTTCTTAAACTGCGTAAGGGATCTCGCTTCTCTAGGAGTAATTGTACCACTCCCTCTGGTGGAACAAGGTCAAGGATTCTATTACAACCTATTCGCAGTTCCCAAAGAAGAAGCTACCTTTTAACACATTTTGGACCTCAAGTGTCTGAACAAATTTCTCAAGGTTCCGTCTTTCAAAATGGAGACTATCCGTTCTATCTTTCTTTTAGCTCAGGAGGGTCAGTTTATGACCACCATATATTTGAAGGACACGAATCTTCATGTTCCTATTCGCAAGGAACATTTCCAATTCCTACGGTTTGCTTTTTTGGACAAAATTTTTCCAGTTTGTAGCCCTCCCTTTTGGGTTGGCCTCAGCTCCTCTAATTTTTATGAAAGTTCTAGGGGATCTTATTGTGGTGGTCAGATCTCAGGAAATAGCGGTGGCGTCACACCTGGACAACATCTTGGTTCAGGCGCCATCTTTTCAGTTTGCAAAATCTCATACAGAGATGTTGTCTATTCTACGTTCCCACGGGTTTCTGAGCTTTTAGCTTTGCAGTGTGATTCCCCTTACCTTATATTTCATGCGAATAAGGTAGTTCTGCATACTAAGTTGAGATTTCTTCCCAATGTAATATCGGATTGCAACATCAATCAGGAAATTGTTGTTCCTTCTTTCTGTCCTAATCCTTCTTCTCAGAAGGAACGCTTGTTGTGGAACAAATCTGCAAAGCAACCACTTGGTCCTCATTACATACTTTTTCCAAATTCTACAAATTTGATACTTTTGCCTCGGCTGAGGCTTCCTTTGGGTGGAAAGCTATTCAAGCAGTGGTGCCTTCTGTTTAGGTCCGCCTGTCTTGTTCTCCCGCCCTTGAATTCTGTGTCCTCTCGCTTGGGTATTGGTTCCCACTAGTAATTAGAATGGATACGTGGACTCTCCATGCCAATTGGAAAGAAAAAAAATGTATGCTTACCAGATAAATAATTTTCTTTCCTTGGCATAGAGTGTCCACGACCCGCCCTTAAATTTGATTAAGTCTGACTTTTTTTGTTAAAACCTGAGGCACCTCCATACTCTTTCAATTTTGCTTCAGCCGAATGACTGGGGATTATGGGTAATGGGAGTGACACTTAACAGCTCTACTGGGGTGTTCTTTGTTTCCTCCTGCTGGCCAGGAGTTAAGTTTCCACTAGTAATTAGAATAGATTTGTGGACTATCCATGCCAAGGAAAGAAAATAATTTATCAGGTAAGCATAAATTTTGTTTTTTGGATTAATCATTTGTCATAAAAAATTAATTTTAATTTGACCGATTTCTGTTTAGGGAGTCATTTGAAATTTATAACGAAAATCTACTCCTATTTCCTATTGTAAACGCCTTCAGGACAGCACCTTAATGTAGCTGGTGCTATTGCTCCAAGCCATCCAGGTAGCGTGCACATATCTACAGCACTATATGGCAGGAAAAAGAGCTGTCATCTAGTGCTCTTGTAAATGTATAACATTCTTGCAAAACTGCCGCCATATAGTTCTGCAGACATGTGCACGCTCCTGAGCTTTTTTCCTGCTTTTCAACAAAAAACAAACAAAGAATTTAACGGTATATAAGAACCAAAAAGGCAGATCAAGTCTATGCATATTACATGTTACTTTTTTCTTAGGATAGCCTTATGCATGTCTCAGGCATTTCTGAATTCCTTTCTGTAAAAAAATGATTCCTCACATTTCTCCTGAATCTGCTACCATCTAATTTAAGATTGTGATCCCTTGTTTTGGCATTTATTTTTGTTTTTTGTGGAAAATGCTTTCAGCTTTCACTTTATTATGTCCCTTCATATATTTGAAGGTTTCTATCATTTCACCTCTTTCCATTCTCTCCTCAAAACTATACATATTTAGATCATAGAGTCTTTCTTTGTACATTTAATATTTTAGACCTTGTACAATTTTAGTAGCCCTCTTTTGGACAGTTTCTAGTTTATTTATATCTTTCTGAAGATATGGTCTCCAGAACTGTACACACTATTCCAAATTAGGCTTAACTAGTAATCTGTAAAGTGGCACAAAAACTGTTATTTCTGCTGCTAATACCTCTCTCAATGCAACCAAGTATTCAACTGGCATTACTGCATTGTGTACCAAATTTTATATCACCTGAAATAATAATTCCCAAGTCCCGTTCCTCTTTAGATACATTCAGTAATGTACAAACAATTGAGACTATAATTAGCCTTTGGGTTTTTGGATCCTATATGCATAATTTTGCTCTTGGTAATATTACATTTCAAATTTATTTGCCCAGTCCTCTAGTTTTTTAATATCACTGTTTATTTGATATCCCCATCTGGAACATCAACTCTGTTACACATTTTTGTATCATCATATTATGTTATATATACCAAGTGAATAAAATGTGATTCATAGTAACATAGTAGATGAGATTGAAAAAAGACAGAAGTCTATCGAGTTCAACCTAAACAAATCTAATATACTTACAAATAAGCTTCAGTTGATCTTAATTTAATCCCATTAAAAAAGGTGATCTGTTTACTAGCAATCATACCCCTGAATTCTGTTTCTAGCCATAAATGTATCCAAAATATTTTTAAATGTATCTAAGAAATTGGCATTCACTACCTCCTCTAATAATGAGTTCCACAATTTGATTGCTCTTACAGTGAAAACACTTTTCAGTTGCAGGAGATTAAATCTCCTTTCTTCCAGCCTTAAATTGTATCATCTTTTTACAAACAACATGGGCCTTGAATATATTTATATAAAGTAATCATGTCACCTCTCAAGCGTGTTTTTTCGAAAGAAAACAGACCCAGTTTGACTAACCTCTCGTCGTAGCTTAAATTCTGCAATGTCTTTTTTTGGGATCGGTCCCCAGAACTGCACTCCATACTAAAGGTGAGGTCTTACCAGGGTTAATAGAAGTATATTTGGAAAGGTGTTTCTTATAAGGATGTTTGTTTATCATTTATGTAAAAATGCAACAAGTATGGGAAAATTCATAATTATTATCTTTTATTTTTTTTTATGATAATGAATGCACATCTAATAATTGTATGGCTTTTTAGAACTTAGCCCGTAATATAATATTTAAAAAAAATAAATCAAAAAGGGCCAGATTATGAGTGTTGCAATGACAGTAACTTGCAAGCGAAAAGGGGTTTATCAGCTCTGTTTGCATGCATCGGATTTAGCGATTGTACTACAGGCAGAAAGTAAACGCAAAAACCTGAGCGCAATTGAAGTTAACACAAGTCGGGATAGCCCGTACTCAGAGCTCTGGTTAACTGTTTCACAAAACAAAAAAACATAATTTATGCTTACCTGATAAATTTATTTCTCTTGTGGTGTATCCAGTCCACGGATCATCCATTACTTGTGGGATATTCTCATTCCCAACAGGAAGTTGCAAGAGGACACCCACAGCAGAGCTGTCTATATAGCTCCTCCCCTAACTGCCATATCCAGTCATTCGACCGAAAACAAACAGAGAAAGGAGAAACCATAGGGTGCAGTGGTGACTGTAGTTTAAAATTAAAAAATACCTGCCTTAAAATGACAGGGCGGGCCATGGACTGGATACACCACAAGAGAAATAAATTTATCAGGTAAGCATAAATTATGTTTTCTCTTGTAAGGTGTATCCACTCCACGGATCATCCATTACTTGTGGGATACCAATACCAAAGCTAAAGTACACGGATGAAGGGAGGGACAAGGCAGGTACTTAAATGGAAGGTACCACTGCCTGTAAAACCTTTCTCCCAAAAATAGCCTCAGAGGAAGCAAAAGTATCAAATTTGTAGAATTTTGAAAAAGTATGAAGCGAAGACCAAGTCACGGCCTTGCAAATCTGTTCAACAGAAGCCTCATTTTTAAAGGCCCAAGTGGAAGCCACAGCTCTAGTAGAATGAGCTGTAATCCTTTCTGGAGGCTGTTGGCCAGCAGTCTCATAGGCTAAGCGGATTATGCTTCTTAGCCAAAAAGAAAGAGAGGTTGCCGAAGCCTTTTGACCTCTCCTCTGTCCAGAGTAGACAAAAAACAAAGCAGATGTTTGATGAAAATCTTTAGTAGCTTGGAAGTAAAACTATAAAGCATGAACCACGTCCAGATTGTGCAATAGACGTTCCTTCTTTGAAGAAGGATTAGGACACAAAGACAGAACAACAATCTCTTGATTGATATTCTTATCAGATACCACCTTAGGTAAAAACCCAGGTTTGGTACGCAGAACTACCTTATCTGCATGGAAGATCAGATAAGGAGAATCACATTGTAAGGCAGATAACTCGGAAACTCTACGAGCCGAGGAAATAGCTACCAAAAAATGAACTTTAAGAACCAAATTTAAGCTCCAAGGTGGAGCAACAGGTTTAAACACAGGCTTGATTCTTACTAAAGCCTGACAAAATGTCTGAACGTCTGGGACATCCGCCAGATGCTTGTGCAAAAGAATAGATAGCGCAGAAATCTGTCCCTTTAAGGAACTAGCTGACAATTCTTTCTCCAATGCTTATGGAGAAAAGATAATATCCTGGGAATCCTGACCTTACTCCATGAGTAGTCCTTGGATTCACACCAATAAAAATATTTACGCCATATCTTATGATAGATTTTCCTGGTGACAGGCTTTCGTGCCTGAATAAAGGTATCAATGATTGACTCGGAGAAACCACGCTTTGATAAAATCAAGCGTTCAATCTCCAGGCAGTCAGCCTCAGAGAAATTAGATTTGGATGGTTGAAAGGACCCTGAAGTAGAAGGTCCTGTCTCAGCGGCAGAGTCCGTGGTGGAAAAGATGACATGTCCACCAGATCTGCATACAAAGTCCTGCATGGCCATGCAGGCGCTATCAAGATCACCAATGCTCTCTCCTGCTTGATTTTGGCAATCAGACGAGGGAGCAGAGGAAACGGTGCAAACACATAAACCAGGTTGAAGGACCAAGGCGCTGCTAGAGCATCTATCAGCGTTGCCTTGGGGTCCCTGGACCTGGATCCATAACAAGGAAGCTTGGCGTTCTGGCGAGACGCCATGAGATCCAGTTCTGGTTTGCCCCAACGATGAACCAATTGTGCAAACACCTCCGGATGGAGTTCCCACTCCCCCAGATGAAAAGTCTGTCGACTTAGAAAATCCGCCTCCCAGTTCTCTACACCTGGGATATGGATAGCTGATAGGTGGCAAGAGTGAATCTCTGCCCAGCGAATTATCTTTGAGACTTCTAACATCGCTAGGGAACTCCTTGTTCCCCCTTGATGGTTGATGTAAGCCACAGTCGTGATGTTATCTGACTGAAATCTGATGAACCTCATTGTTGCTAGCTGAGGCCAAGCCTGAAGAGCATTGAATATCACTCTTAGTTCCAGAATGTTTATTGGAAGGAGTGACTCCTCCTGAGTCCACAATCCCTGAGCCTTCAGGGAGTTCCAGACTGCACCCCAAAATAGAAGGCTGGCATCTGTCGTTACAATTGTTCAATCTGGCCTGCAAAAGGTCATACCTTTGGACAGATGGACCCGAGATATCCACCAGAGAAGAGAATCCCTGGTCTCTTGATCCAGATTTAGTAGAGGGGACAAATCTGTGTAATCCCCATTCCACTGACTGAGCATGCAGAGTTGCAGCGGTCTGAGATGTAGGCACTATGTCCATTGCCGCTACCATTAAGCCGATTACTTCC
The DNA here is from genome assembly GCF_027579735.1 of Bombina bombina. Taxonomy (NCBI): domain Eukaryota; kingdom Metazoa; phylum Chordata; class Amphibia; order Anura; family Bombinatoridae; genus Bombina; species Bombina bombina. Next base: position 1,205,714,543 of record NC_069501.1, on the reverse strand, counting down.
ATGCACTGAGCCACCGAAGGGCGAGGAATGGAATAAAGAACACGGCAGGAATTTATAAGTTTTTATAACCTGGACTCCGTCAGTTAAATTTTCATTTCTACAGAATCTATCAGAGTCTCTAGGAAGGAAACTCTTGTGAGGGGGGATAGAGAACTCTTTTCCTCATTCACCTTCCACCCATGCGACCTCAGAAATGCCAACACTATGTCCTTATGAGACTTGGCAATTTGGAAGTTTGACGCCTGAATCAGGATGTCATCTAAATAAGGGGCCACTGCTATGCCCCGCGGCCTTAGGACCGCCAGAAGCGACCCCAGAACCTTCGTAAAAATTCTTGGGGCTGTAGCTAGCCCAAAGGGAAGAGCTACAAACTGGTAATGCCTGTCTAGGAAGGCAAACCTGAGAAACCGATGATGATCTTTGTGTATCGGAATGTGAAGATAAGCATCCTTTAAATCCACTGTAGTCATGTATTGACCCTCCTGGATCATAGGTAGGATGGTACGAATAGTCTCCATCTTAAATGATGGAACTCTGAGGAATTTGTTTAAGATCTTTAGATCCAAAATTGGTCTGAAGGTTCCCTCTTTTTTGGGAACTACAAACAGATTTGAGTAAAATCCCTGTCCCTGTTCCTCCTTTGGAACTGGATGGATGACTCACATAACTAGGAGGTCTTGTATACAGTGTAAGAATGCCTCTATCTTTATCTGGTTTGCAGATAATTGTGAAAGGTGAAATCTCCCTTTTGGGGGGGAATCCTTGAAGTCCAGAAGATATCCCTGGGATATAATTTCCAACGCCCAGGGATCCTGGACATCTCTTGCCCATGCCTGGGGGAAGAGCGAAAGTCTGCCCCCTACTAGATTCATTACCGGATAGGGGCCGTTCCTTCATGCTGTCTTAGAGGCAGTAGCAGGCTTTTTGGCCTGTTTACCCTTGTTCCAGGTCTGGTTAGGTCTCCAGACCGTCTTGGGCTGAGCAAAAGTTCCCTCTTGTTTTGTATTAGAGGAAGTTGATGCCGCACTTGCCTTGAAGTTTCGAAAGGCACGAAAATTAGATTGTTTGGCCCTTGACTTGGACCTATCCTGAGGAAGGGCATGACCTATTCCTCCTGTGATATCAGCAATAATCTCCTTCAAACCAGGCCCGAATAAGGTCTGCCCCTTGAAGGGAATGTTAAGCAGCTTAGACTTTGAAGTAATGTCAGCTGACCATGATTTGAGCCATAGCGCTCTGCGCGCCTGGATAGCAAAACCAGAATTCTTAGCCGTTAGTTTAGTCAAATGAATAATGGCATCAGAAACAAAAGAATTGGCTAGCTTAAGTGCTCTAAGCTTGTCAAGTATGTCATCCAATGGAGTCGCTACCTGTAAAGCCTCTTCCAGAGACTCAAACCAGAATGCCGCAGCAGCAGTGACAGGAGCAGTGCATGCAAGGGGCTGTAGGATAAAACCTTGTTGAATAAACATTTTCTTAAGGTAACCTTCTAACTTTTTATCCATTGGATCTAAGAAAGCACAACTGTCCTCGACAGGGATAGTAGTACGCTTTGCTAGAGTAGAAACTGCTCCCTCCACCTTAGGAACTGTCTGCCATAAGTCCCGTGTGGTGGCGTCTATTGGAAACATTTTTCTAAAAATAGGAGGGGGAGAGAACGGCACACCTGGTCTATCCCATTCCTTAGTAATAATTTCTGTAAACCTTTTAGGTATTGAAAAAACATCAGTGCACACCGGCACTGCATAGTATTTATCCAGTCTACACAATTTCCCTGGCACTGCAATTGTATCACAGTCATTCAGAGTAGTGATGTCCCGAACTGTTCGCCCGTGAACGGTTCACGGCGAATATAGCTTGTTCGCATTCGCATTTGTGGGCGCCCCTATGTGTCATCATTGTGGAAACTTTGACCCTTTATGTCACAGCCGCCTGACACATTAGAGCCAATCAACATCAGACACTCCCTCACAGACCCTCCCAGCTACTCAGAATCCGCCATTTTAGACTCATAACAACCTTGCTTTCTTAATGAGAGGACGTGTTGTGTTTTTGCTCCTGACATTAATATGAAAAACATAGCTAGGCTAGTGTATTTACAGTCCAGAAGGACTCCACTCATCTCTGCTGCAAGCACAGCACCCCAAAAAGCCCTTTTTAGGGCTATATTTCGTGCCGTTTTTTTTTTTTTCTTCTTTTTTTTTTTTAGTAGCATTTGCTTGGCTTTCAGGCTGTGTGTTTAAGGCTCACAGCATATGCTGTGACTACTGCCACCACTGATATCTCCCTAACAACATTAGTTTAAATGTAACTAACAAAAAAAATTAATTATTTTTCTAGTGTAATTTTTTTTCATTTTCTATCAGGCCAGTGTCACACAGCATATACTCTGGTTCATTGCTCTATGCCAGCCAGCAGCCACCAGTGTTAATATCCGCTTATAACATTATTTTAAATTTAAAAAAAATATATATATATATTTTGCTAGTGTAATCTAATTACATTTACTATCAGGCCTGTGTCTGTCAGGCTCACTCAGCATTAATATACCTCATTTTTTTCAGTCTTTTGGTTAATTGGTCTGTGCCAGGCAGCCACCCAACACTCATATCTATTCTTCTTCACCTTAATTTTAATATATAAAAAAAAAAAAGTTTAAATTTGTTTGCTAGTGTAATCTAATATAATTTTCTATCCGGCCTGTGTGTTTTGCTGACATACAGAGCCTACTGTGTTTACTTGCTGCCCTCCCTAGTCTATGAGCCACGACTCATATGTGTTTAACCTTTTTTTAATTTCCCCCCAAAAAAATAATTTCAATCATTTTTCTAGTGTAATCTAATAGTATTTTCTATCAGGCGTGTGTGTATCCGACTTACAGAGCCTACTGTTTTTAATAGCTGCCCTTCCAAGGCTATCAGCCACGACTCATATGTATGTGCTTAACCTTTTTCTTTAAATTTCCAAAAAAAAGTCTTTAAATCATTATGCTAGTGTAATCTAATTGTATTTTCTATCAGGCCTGTGTCTAACTGTCTGACTTACACAGCATACTGTTGTTAATTGCTGCCCTACGTAGCAGCCAGCCAGTGCGACCACTCATAGAGTCATATGTGCATTGCACTTCTTAACATAATTTTAATATTAAAATCTAAAATTTCAAAATATTTTGCTAGTGTAATCTAACTTAATTTTCTATCAGGCCTGTGTTTTTGTCACTTACACAGCATACTGTGTTAAATTGCTGCCCTACCTACCATCCACGACTCATATCTGCCAGCCTGTGTGCCAGGCCCAACTAGCCAATTAGTGGCACCAATCACAATTCTTGTAACAGTATATAAAAAAATTAAAATCATAATTTTTTGGACTGCAAATATTCAGTCTCCTAGTGCCATTGAATTGCATTTACCTCCTGCCTGCCACTGCCAGCCTTTTGTGCCAGGCCGTCTAGCCAACTATTTACACCAATCATAATTGTTGTCACAGACAGTATAGTTACTAATTAAAATTAAAAAAAATTTGATTGTTGATCTTAATCCTCAGTTTGCTCGTGCCCTAGAATTGCACTTTTCTACTGCCTTCCAAGCCTGTGTGCCAGGCCTACTTGAAAAATATTTACACCAATCATATTTGTTGTGACAGTATTCTTAATAATTAAAAATTAAAATTGTTGGTAATAGTTGTTGAGAATCCTCAGTTTGCTGGTGCCATTGAATAGCACTTTCCTGCTGCCTTGCAGCCTGCTGTGAGCCAGGCCCACCTAGCCAATTGTTGCCAGCAATCATATTTCTTTTAACAGTATTGCAAAAATTGTCAATCATCACTGTTTTGACTGTCAGTAATCAGTCTCCTAGTGTCCTTGAATTGCATCTATCTCCTGCCTGCCAGCCTTTTGTGCCAGGCCGTCTTGCCAACTATTTACACCAATCATAATTTTTTTGTCACAGTATAGTTACTAATTAAAATTAAAAAATTCTTGATTGTTGATGATCTTAATCCTCAGTTTGCTCATGCCCTAGAATTGCCCTTTTCTACTGCCTTCCAAGCCTGTGTGCCAGGCCTACTTGAAAAATATTTACACCAATCATATTTGTTGTGACAGTATTCTTAATAATTAAAAATTAGCATATGAGCATATGTTTGGTTATTATATTTTGTAAGGGTAATCATGCAGGCCATATAGACCTCCACCGATAGGGTAAGTATGAGTAACAGCTATTAAAATGCGAAGGACATTACTAATTAACACAACATAGTTACCATGGGTCGCAGACCAAGAGCAGATGTCTTATTATTATATTTTGTATGGGTAATCATCCAGGCCATATAGACCTCACCAAATAGGGGGAGTTACAGAGATTAAAGTGCTAAGAATGGTAGTACTTTAAAAGCAACCTAGTTAAAATAGGTACCAGACAGCATGTCTTATTATTATATTTTTTCAGGGTAAACAGGCAGGCCATATAGAACACCACCGATAGGGGGGGGAACAGGGATTAAAGTGCTAAGAAAAGTACTAATTAACACAAGCTAGTTGGGTCCAAGAATGCATGTTTAATTATTAGACTTTATTAGGGTAATTATATATCTAACAAATCTATCTATTTCTCTTCTATCGATTCTATCTAACTATCAATCTATATATATCTATCTATCCTATCTATCAATCTATCTTCTGTCTGGGATGTTTTGAGACAGCCACTTTGGGAATGATAGTTGATTTAGGCCCATTATGGCTTAAAAGCAGATTCTGCATAAACTATGTAATTTTCCATGGGAGTTTTGCCAGGGATCCCCCTCCAGCATGCGACAGTCCAGGTGTTAGTACCCTTGAAACAACTTTTCAATCACTATTGTGGCCAGAAAGAGTCCTTGTAGGTTTTAAAGTTTGCCTGCCTATTGAATTCAATGGCGGTTCGCGCGTTCGCAAACAATACCGGAAGTTCGAGTCCGCCGTTCGCGAACCAAAAATTTTAGGTTCGCGACATCACTAATTCAGAGCAGCTAAAACCTCCCTGAGTAACACGCGGAGGTGTTCAAGCTTAAATTTAAATGTAGAGATATCAGAATCAGGTTGCATCATCTTCCCTGAGTCAGAAACATCACCCACAGAAAGAAGCTCTCCTTCTTCAGCTTCTGCATATTGTGAGGCAGTATCAGACATAGCTCTTAAAGCGTCAGTATGCTCTGTATTTTGTATAACTCCAGAGCTATCTCGCTTTCCTCTAAATTCAAGTAGTCTGGCTAATACAGCTGACAGTGTATTATCCATGACTGCCGCCATTTCTTGTAAGGTAAACGCTATGCGAGCCCTAGATGTACTTGGCGCCATTTGAGCGTGAGTCCCTTGAGCGGGAGTCAAAGGATCTGACACGTGGGGAGAGTTAGTCGGCATAACTTCCCCCTCGTCAGATTCCTCTGGTGATAAATTTTTTAAAGACAGAATATGATCTTTATTGCTTAAAGTGAAATCAGTACATTTGGTACACATTCTAAGAGGGGGTTCCACCATGGCTTTTAAACATAATGAACGAAAGACATTTGAGATGAAAATGATCACACATTTCAATACCAGAAATGAAGGACTTAATGTAGACTCTGGCTTTCTCACACACTACCATAACTTTCTATAATCTCTCATCTTATTGTCCTATATTGGTTTCTTTTTCGTTTTGTTTTTCCTCTCATCTGGCCTATTTACTCTCCTCTGTTTATTTATTCTTTCTGGCTATTCTCAGCTATTTTCTCCTTCAGACACATTCTCTGCTTTTATGACCCCCCTCTCACCCCCCTCCCTCCCTTTCATATGTTGTATGTGATGTGTATCTATATCAGAATGATCATTATTGCTTTAGACCTGAGGAAGAGAGGAAAACTCTCGAAAGCTTGTCTTTTAAGTATTATGTTAGTCCAATAAAAAAGGTATCACTGCATACTGCAATACTTTGTTTTTCGAGCATCTATCTACTGGACTAACACGGCTACTCCAATCTCACTATATATAGCTATAAATATATATTGTGTAAGATCATAAGGTCAGAGCAGGATGAACTTGCGTTACAAGGGGATCTGCAAAAATTAGAAGTATGGGCAGGCAAATAGAAAATGAGATTTAATACAGGAAAGCTACATTTTGGAAGTAAAAATAGACAGGCATTGTATTATTTAAATGGGCCAAACAAAGGAGGAAAGGGATTTGGGAGTAGTAATAGATAACAAGCTAAAGATGGGTGCACAATGCAGGGCAGCGACTTTTAAGGCTAATACGATACTAGCATGTATTAAAAGAGGCATTTATTCAAGGGAGGAAAGCATAATTCTTTCACTATATAAATCCCTGGTAAGACCTCACCTTGAGTATGGAGTGTAGTTCTGGGGACCGATCTCAAGAAAAGACATTGCAGACCTACAAAAAGTTCAGAGAAGGGCCACATAGCTAATAAGGGGAATGGAGAATTTAAGCTATGAGGAGAGGCTAGCCAAACTGGGTCTGTTTTCTCTAGAAAAAGGGTGCTTGAGAGGTGACATGATTACTTTATATAAATATATTCAAGGCCCATATAAAGACATGGCAGAAGCTCTGTTTATTCCAAGAAAATTGAGGTCACAATTTAAGGCTGAAGGTAAGGAGATTTAATCTCCTGAAACGGAAAAGTTTTTTCACTGAAAGAGCAATAAAATTGTGGAACTCATTACCAAAGGAGGTAGTGAATGTCAATACCTTAGATACATTTAAAAAATGGTTTGGATACATATCTGTCTAGAAATAGAATGCAGGGATATAATTGCTTGTGTTAAATGGGTCACCTTTTAATTGGATTAATTTAAACTCAACTGGAACCTTTTTGTAAGTATATCAGATTTGTATAGGTTAATCTCGATGGACTTCAGTCTTTTTTTTAACCTCATCTACTATGTTACTATTTTTTTGTACCAAAAATACTACCAGATATATAGAAATATGTATTTATGAATAAATAGAACATATTCTTTTATGTGACAAACATTGGAATGTGAAATATTCATATTTTCATGTTGGGAATATGCAATCGGGTTTGCGCAAGAGTAGGGTGTTTTTCCCCACTTCTTTTGCTCCATTTATTTCTTTGGGGAAATATTTTAATGCATGCTCGATATCCTAACTTCGGCTTTTTGCATGCATCAAGCTAGCGCACAGGCGAAAATTTTTACTTTTTAACTTGAAATACGAGCGTTACTCAACGCACACTATGGGCATTTTGTTCGAAATAAGAATGAGAACTATTTCATTCCAGCATAATTTTTTAATTCATTTATGTTTATTAAAATAAATACCTCATTATTAAATTATTTTAGTCTCAGGCACTTAAGGCATACTTAATGCATATGCACTACTCAGTTCCCTTGTACCAGGAGTTGGCAACAAGCACTGATCTTATTAAAGGGACAGTAAACATTGGATGAAAAATCTGTAACATGCAAAGTGTGTTAGTAATAGGTTAAATATATATATAAATGATCATACTGCTGCAAGATTAAAAGGGACAGTCTAGTCAAAATTAAACTTTTATCATTCAGATAGGGCATACAATTTAAAACAACTTTTCAGTTTAATTTTATCATCAAATTTGCCTTGTTCTTTTGGTATTCTTGCTGAAAACTAAACCTCGGTAGGCTCAAACTGATTTCTCTAAGTGTATTTTGACAGTCTTTTACAGTTAGACAGCGCTAGTTCATTTGTGTCATATAGATAAAATTGTGCTCAGTCCCGTGGAGTTATTTAAGAGTCAGCAGAGACTTAGATAGAAGGTAATCACAGATGTTAAAAGTGTATTAATATAACCATGTTGGTTGTGCAAAACTGGGGAATGAGTAATAAAGGAATTATCTATCTTTTTAAACAATAACAATTTTGTAGTAGACTATCCCTTTAACTTATAAAAAATATTATATTTAAAGATGCTGTGCTACCATACATTTGGTATTTACATATATATATATATATATATATATATATATATATATATATATATATATATATATATATATATATATATATATATATATATATATATATATATATATATATATATATATATATGTCATGAGATGCAGGACACAGCATAGAGGGTACAACTCAATTTTATTGCAGAGCATAGAAGTTTACAGACTTCCAAAACACATCCAGCTTAGTAACTGCAACATAGACTATAACAACCACAGGCCACACCCCCTTCTGGTGATGTCACCTCCCACTCTCATCACATCTTCCCCCTTTTCAAAGAATAAAGCATACTTTTTTTTAGAGTACAACAAATAACAAAGTATACAAGAATCATATATTTTTTTCTGAATACAACAAATTACAAGGTATAAGAGAATATATATAAATAACAAGAAATACAATCCTGTCTTGGACATCGGGGTAGACTACCCTAGTCCACAGTGACCAAGGGATTATTCTGCGTATTCTTCTGGTCACTGCTCTAATTACAGTGCTAATCTCGTTAGCAGGCTGAAAGTTTCACCACGCTTCCACTTGATGTCATTTTACAGGAACTATCCTCTGATGCAGTAGAAGGTAATTGAGAGTCTGCTGAAAGCACAGAAGCATCCCCGCTGTGGTCTTCCTGCGGGGAAGTCACCCCTTTTATAACCGGCATCCCACCAGCTGTGGCTCTGAAGCATCCAGTCCCAAACTCTCCGGTACTGGCTGAAGATGTCTTTTATTTCGGAGTGTGACAGTCGCTCCTTCAGTAAGGACTACATAAGACCTTGGTTCTGGGGAGCGTCCTTTTACAGTGGCTGGTGTCTTCCATTTCTTCTCATCATCCAGTTTAACTCTGACATTCTGGACCATATTCGGCTCCTGCAGGGGGCTCACAGAGTGTTTTCTGTTGTAGAAGAATCAGTAGCCCAATTTTGCCTCTTCATCCCTCCTAAGGACCTCCTCCTGAGGAATGGGGGTCTGGCTGGAAGACACCCACAGAGGGTAGAGTGGTGCAGATCTGTCATCCTAGCATCAACTGTGCATGTGACTGGTAAGTGCATGTGACTGGTAAGAGCTCAAAGACATCCAGGCTCCCCGGCTCTCGGGCCAACCTTGCTTTATATATCTGATAACTTCTTGAAGGTCTCTGTCCAGGCGTGTCTTCCTTCTTAGCTGCTCTAACTTTCTTGATGAGATGGATTTGGAATTCCAGCACTGAATCCATGTACACTTTTACATCTGATTCAGTTGAAGATCCTTCAGCAGTAGCAAGCGGGAGCCTGGAAAGTGTATCTGCCACTACCAGTTGTTTCCCCGACACATGCACTGCCTGAACATAGAACCTGAGCAGCCTTATCAGAAGTCTCTGACATCTTATAGGTTTCTTGTCACTATCATAGGAATTGATTAGAGGAACTAATGGTTTATGGTCGATTTCCAGACTGAACTTCTCCAAACCCACTAGGTAACGCTGGAAGTGCTCACAGGCCCAAACTGTAGCCAGGCATATTTTGATTCTGCAGCTGTCAGAATATGGGAGCAGTCGGCGATGGGCTGTAGTTTATTCTCATTCAGCTGCAGGAGTGCGGCCCCTTTCTTCAACAATTCGGTGATAGGGTGTAACACTGAAGACCAATCTTGTAGGAACCTGCCCGCATAATTCACATGGCCCAATATTTGTCTCAGCTCATGTACATCAGAAGGACTTTTTATCTGTTCAATAGCAAGGATTTTGATACCATCTCCATTGATGATGTGGCCAAAATAACAACTCAGATTTTCTAAAATAGCATTTTTCTTTATTTAGTTTCAGCCCGGACTCTCTAATAGTCTGCAGCACACAGCTCAATCGCTGATCATGTTCTGCCAGTGTAAACCCATACACCAGGATATCATCCATGACGACTGCCGTGCCCTCGTGATCCCTCAGGAGGGAACTCATTTCTCTTTGAAAGATTTCAGGGGCAGAGGATATCCCAAAGGGGAGTCTGCAGAAGCAAAACCGACCTACCGGTGTAATGAAGGTAGTCAGTTTGCAGCACTTTGGGTCCAGAGGTATCTGCCAGAAGCATCAAGTGTAGAGAAGAATTTTGCCTCAGCCAGTTTCGGGGCTATGTCTTCGAGTATCGGCAGCATGTATTTCTCTCTTTTTACCGCCTCATTCAGCCGTTTCAAATCTGCGCAGATGCATACCTTCTCATTCTTCTTCACAATGGGCACAATGGGGGCACACCGGTCAGTGGCTTCGACAACTTCTTCAATGACTCCCATATTCTTTATTCACAGAAGTTCCTTCTCCACTTGAGGCATGAGCAGGAATGGAATTCTACGAGGAGTTGTAATGCTGTATGGGACTGCATCAACTTTAAGTGATCTTCAGACTGGCTCACAGTTCAGCAGGCCCAATACACAAAACATGTCTTCCATAATCTCATTTACCCTGGCGACAAGGCCCAAACCACAGGCTGCTTTCCTGCTCAATAGGTTGTTGACACATTATCCTCTAATTACAGGTACACACATGGTGAATTTCTTCTGTTTGTACTCACAGTTAGTGAGACATTTCCCTGCACAATCGATGTGGCCTCCAGGACTGTGAACCTTTGTCATAACTTTCACCAGCTGAGGCTTCATTAATGCTGCAAGGGACATAACATTAATATCTGCTACAGTGTCAATCTTGAAGGCAACCTTGGCTCCCACTGTAAGGGTAAACCGCCAATCTTCATCTGAACTGGACGGTTCAACAACAGACCCTACAAAGGACACTTCTTGAGCTTCCTGGTCACTGTCCATATGCATCTCTTTAATGGACTCAGTTTTACACACCACTTCAAAATGGCCCATTCTGTTGCACTTTCTACATCTTTTATCTTTAGCAGGGCATAAAACATTCTGTTCATGGGTATGGTTACACTGCATGCAATGAGCCTGCTGCACCCATCCACTTCTGGGCCTATCTGCTGCCCTTGGTCTATCGCTCACACTCTGCCTGTCGCCTGCAGCTCTCCTGAACTGCTGCACTTCATCTACAATACTCTCAGACCTCTTATCAGCACTTTGCATTTTCACCAGTTCACTCTGGCGGGCCATCCTAATAGCCCCATCTAACGTCAATTCAGCCTTCAACTGTAGCTTTAGTGAGACCTCCGCATCTGCAATTTCTTTAACTATTCTGTCTCTGATTTGCTCTTCTTTAGCAACACCAAACTCACAGAATTCAGTTAGTTCATACAGGCTGCGCCCAAATGACTCCACAGATTCTCCCACACGCTGAGCACGTTTGTGGAATCAAGCCCTCTCATGAATCACATTTCTTTTGGGCACAAAGTGGGCACTGAGTTTATTCATAACTATTTCAATGACAAATTCTTCCCCTTCTTGGAATGTAAAGGCATTAAACACTGGCTCCACATCTTTCCCCATAGAGTATAAAAGAGAATTAACTTGTACTTCACCACTCTCCTTGTCCAGCTTGGAAGCAATCCTGAAGCGTTGAAACCGCTGACGCCAGGTTGAAAGATTTGGTCTAGCATAATTTTTCAGAACAAATATTTTGGAAAATTTGTTTCCCTGAATATTCGTTGTCTGTGCTATTCACTATTGTTTCTTTTAAATAAAACAAATACTGAATATTTGATAAACATTTTCATTTGTAAATGTTCCAAAGCTACAGGTGTATCTGCCTGCTAATGCTTATTGGTTAGTGGGTACATTTAGCACCTATAAGCCAATGAGAACTAAGAAGTAAACAATTGAAATTCTTATTTAACAAAATTCAAAATCTAGGTTTTCAAAATGCTGCAAATTGCCTAAACCAGCTATTTGATTTGCGGCATTTGCAGGTTATAGAATTTGCTTTTTGGTCTCTTTAGAGAGTGTGGGAGAAGCATTAATCTTAAACAAAAGCAAAATGTATTAAATGCCATTTATTAGCCAATGAGAATGTTTAAGAAGTTCCTATCAGCCAATGAGCATTAGTAGGAAGTATTGATACATCTGTATTAGTTTCAATTTTATTTTAAAATGTTTTAATAAATATTTTTAATTAAAATCATTTAAATGGTGCTTTTTATATGGACGGCAGGATGTTTTCAGCACAGTGTTCCTTTAATAAGATTATACCATCTGCAGTATGTTGTTAATATGTATTGAAATATAGATGCTGTTGTGTTTAACCCTTTAAGGACACAGCTTTCCGCTTGCTCAATTGTTTTATGACGGAAAAATTCCGTCATATGTCCTTAAGAGGTTAAATGTGCATGCGCCTTCTATAGATAAATATACTTTGCTTTATGACCTGGAATCAGAAGAGCAGACAGCGTGAGAAGAGAGGCTCATTACTTGTTGTCCACTTTACATTCAGATCATATACAGTATATGCCTTGCAGACAAGGATAAAGCTAGCCTTGCATAGTGCGGAATAATTGTTCCTCTGCATAATAAAACCATTAGCAATGAGAACTCCCTGTTGGATAAGGAATCATGAAAAGTATAACAAACTTTTGTTACTGAAAGTATATAATAAAGTTTGACATCTTTAAGTATATATCAAAAGATATATATATATATAATTTATATATATAAATCTGCCTCAAATAAGTTTAAAAAATGTGAACAAAAAACCCCCATACCCAAATACATGACATCTTTAATATCGAATATGAAAAATTATTAGACATATTAATTTTGTTATGAATACACATTTGTTAACAAAATACGGATATTCATTTTGTTTTCATGAAAAAGAATGAGACATGCTGGTTATATGCACGAAACTTTGTCTATTTGTTTTACTTTGGACCCTGCCATGTTCCAATAAAGGTCCCTTATTCAGTGACAAGAACGCAACTTTATTTTATTGTACATAATCTGGAATGGGCTGACTTTAAAAGGACAGTAAAGTCATAATCAGTGGCGTCACTAGGGTTGGTGTCACCCGGTGCGGTAAGTTTTGGTGTCACCCCCCCCAGAAAGCAGACACACACAAAAACACAGGCACACACACATACAAACATTCAGACACACTTAAAAACATACTCAGATGCACACACAAACACTCGGAAACACACTCAGACACACACAAAAACAATGAGACACACACACACAAAAACTCAGACATGCACACACAAAAACTCAGACACACACACATATACAAAATATGTAAACTGCACTGCATTAATTATAAAGCTCATGCCTAGAGCTGCTCCCTGGCTCAGCAGAGCATCAAATGAAAGATAAACAGAGCACTCTAAAATAAATCACTGAAGAAAAGGTTTAGGCGCGCAAACTATGAAAATTCTGCTCTCTGACTCTGTTCCAAGTCTGTCAGTGCACAGCCCGGGCCGCGTGCCTACCGCTTCTTATAGCCAATCACCTCTGCACTCTGCCCACCCCCAGACCCCCGCCCGCCCTCCTACCTGTTCAGTGTGCACTTAGGGTACCATAACCGTAAAGGTCTGGTGGGCATCATACGTGGCTCCTTCACTTTAGAGACAGTGTCAGACAGTCATGCGTTCAAGTGCATCCCCCTCACGATTTCCCAGTTCCCGTTTAGAGAGACAGCACAGCAGTGAGTGACTCCACTGCTCCACATGTCACTGAGCAGTGAGCACAGATAGGCCGGCAGGTTTAGGCTAGCAGCGCAACTTTGCAAGCCCCACGGCATGCCCACAACATTCATAGAGAAATTGGGCAAGGGAGAAGCAAAGTACAAACAAGCAAAAGCAGCCGGGAAAACTATTTGTTGAAATTACAGCACTGGCTCAAGGGACAAAAAAATTGTGTGTCTACAACTTCCCCAGTCCCACCAATGTTCACAAATGCCAGCCCCTCTAATAAAAAAAAAAATCTATGCATCTCAACATTGTATTTCTTTGAATTTCAATAAAAAAATTGTTTGTTTTTTTTTTGGTGTCACCCCCTGGAGGGTGTCACCCAGGTGCGGCCCACACCCCCCTAGTGACGCCACTGGCCATAATTAAACTTTCATAATTCAAATAAGAGCATGAAATTTATAAAAAGACTTTCCAAGTTACTTGCATTATCAAATGTACTTGTTGTCTTTGTATCCTTTGTTAAAAAGTATACATAGGTAAGCCCAGTAGCAATAAACTACTGGTAACTGCACAAATATGCTTCTTGTCATTGACTCACCAATGTGTTCAGCTAGCTCCCAGTAGTTTATTGCTACTCCTTCAACAAAGGTTACAAGAGAACAAAACAAATTTTATAATATAAGTAAATTGAACATTTATTTAAAATGGTATGGTCTATCTGTACTATGAAGGAACAATGTTGTGCTATATATCCCTTTAAAAAGGTAAGAAAGGATAGAGGGCGCCACATGGTGCAGATCATAAAAAATAGATTAGGGCAACAATTGGATCACAAGAATCCTACTCACACAGTGTAAGGCACCAATGTGCAGTATTCGCAGTCCGGAACCACACGTCGTCCGGTAGACCTCTTTTGAAGTGTGTCATTAGATGGGATTCCTCGTCTTACCAGGGAGAGTCCAGGGAAGCCCAAAAGTGGTGTAATGGGAGCAAATCAGTGTCCAGAATAGCTCACACCAAAAGATCCAAAAGTTCCAGATATATGGTGATACAATATAATTGGCCTAAGCCAAAATGATGCAGCAGATAGAGAGTTAAAAAGTGAGATAAAATTTATTCCAAATTAAAAACAACAGCAACGCGTTTCTCAGTGTTAAACACTGTTTCATAGCCTGATGAAACAGTGTTTAACACTGAGAAACGCGTTGCTGTCTACCGGACGACGTGTGGTTCCGGACTGCGAATACTGCACATTGGTGCCTTACACTGTGTGAGTAGGATTCTTGTGATCCAATTGTTGCCCTAATCTATTTTTTATGATCTGTACCATGTGGCGCCCTCTATCCTTTCTTTCCTAGATTCATCATCCGTGTTGCGGCACAACACCCTGGAGGAGCGGCCTACACTTTCTTGGAATACCCCTGCCTATCTACCAGCTTTGGGAATCACCATTGTGTATTCCTGGACTTTGTATTAGAATATATACACTGGACTATACAGTTTGTATTGTTTTCTTCACTTTGGAGTGCCATTACACTGATGTTATAATATTAATATCACAATACTGTTGTTGCTATTTGATATACTAATTACTTCTATCTTTATAGCTCACATACCAATAATTCTATCTTTAATCTTTAATTTTTTGTAATACCAATCCTAGGCGCATCTTATAAGTGCTTTAGTGATGTCATCACTGAAGCACTAGCTATTGTCCCTTTAAATAGGTGTTTAACTTTTTTTTACAAAGTTAAACACATAGTTATATGAATAGCTATGAAAATGGAAACCATTATGAGTGACTTATTTGCTATATTTTCACTTATGTGTGAGGGGGTTTCAAATATTTTATATTTTAATGTTAATATTGTATATATAAACACAGATAATATTGTTATTGTTCATTATATTTACAAACTCTTACATTTTATCTGACTCTAAGATACACAAAGTCCCATGAGATAATTTATGTATGTAAGAAAGGCCAAGATTAAAATAGACATATAATTGATAGCCCTGTACCATTAAATTAGAGGTATAAAAATAAGCACTTGTTAACCATGTAGTTATTTGAGGCTGTCAGTGCTTTTAATAATAGCCATAAAACTCCTTTTATTTGCTGTATTATAAATAGGTTTAAATTATTTGTGACAAGTCAATAAACAGAGATTGAGCCCTCATATAATATCAGCTCAAACCTTTGGTTATCTAATCGGTTTTAAAATGAGTAAATCCAACAAAACCCTAAAAAAAAACCTAACCAAAGAATACAACTGGAGCACTAATTACCGCTCCAGCGAGAGCGTTAACACCGCTAGAAGTTAACTTTTTGCTCGCTTTGGGTAGCATTAGTATTACCAGATGAAAGTAAAAATGTTGCACTTGCACAAAATGCAATGCGAGCAAAAAAGTTAACAGAGCAGAGGATATTGCGTTTGCAATATTATATTTACTGCATTAAATTCAATGGAGCAATATAGGTTAAAAAAAAAAAAACATGCGTGCTAACCCCATTGCAATAAGCCTACTATACTATATACTATAGTATTACCTACTATAATAACCCCTAAACTGCCACATCCCCCTATTTTTTTAACCCCACTTCACTATTAACACCTAAACTTCCACATCCCCCAATGCAAACTACCCCGCTACACTACTTAACTCCTAACCGCCATTAACCCCACCACAATAACTGCCACAACCCCCCATCCCAAACTATCCCCTAACCTAATAACACCTAACCACCACAGTCCCCATCGCAAACTACCCCTAACTTATTAACTCCATAACCACCATGACCCCCATCCCAAACTACTCCCTAGCCTATGAAAACCTATTAACCCCCTAACCACCTCAACTACCCATTTCACACCACCCCCTAACCTCATAACCCCCTAACCACCACAACTACCCATTGCATATTACCCCCTAACTTAATAGCCCCCTAACCACGACAACTACCCATTGCATATTAACCCCTAACTTAATAGCCCCCTAACCACCACAACTACCCATTGCACATTGCCGGTAACCTAATAACCCCCTAACCACCACAACCCCTATCGCAAACTACCTCCTTACCTATTAACCCCCTAACAGCTAACCCCCCATGGCCCCTAACCTAAGAAACACTAAGTTACAAAAAAAACACTATCATTATAAAAAACTAAAAAAGGTAAAGGCCTTATAATAAAACTAAAGTCCCCTTAAATAAAAGCCCCCAAAAAACCCTATACTAAAACTAAAACTAAAACCTACTGTAAAAACTGCCCTGAGAATGGCTTTTGTCAGGCAGTGCCCTAGTTGAAATAACCACAGCTCAAAAAATTATAAAGATTGCTTTAACACATGATTAAGGGGCATGCACCCCGAATCGTCATGCTTTTTTTGACCCTGTTATGAGTTGAATTTTTTCATTAAAGATATTTTTGGCATATTTGGAAACCCTCCATACTTTTTTCTATTTGATATATTGGGAGCTTGGTAGTAACTCCAGGTGGGTTTTAACCAGTTGGATTGTTGTGCAGGATTCATCTTTGTTTTCAAGGGCAATTGTCTGGCAGTGTCCTGAATAAATCACAGCTCTTTTGCATTAAAACAAAACTATGCCTAAAAAATCCTAATCTAAAATATTTTACCTGAAATAAAACCAAGTTAAGAACCTTTCCTAAAAAATGCCTTAAAAGGGATTTAAGTGATTTAGCTCTTTGCATTAAAAAAAAAAAGCTATCCCCAAAAAAAAATGCCCTGAAAAGAGCATAAGTGATTTAGCAATGTTGCATTAAAAAAATGACGGATGGAAGAAGAGGATCAGATAGAAAAAACTGAGAGAAGAGGACAGCCCCCGAGGATCAACACCTAAGGAGCCAGATTCAAGTTGCTGAGTACAAACTTTTGGGGTTTAGCCGTGGGTTTTTTTTGGGGGGGAAAGGGTTTTAGTTTTAATATAGGTTTTTTTAATGCAAAATAGCTAAATCACTTTTTTAGAATAGGTCTTTTAAGCTTAGGATTTTTTAGGAAATTTTTTTAAAATTTAATCACATGCCATTTTCAGGGAATTTTTTATCTCAGTTTCTTTTTTCTTAGGATAGGGTTTTTAGATTAGGTTTTTTTTTGGAGTTAGATTTTTTAAAGATAGTTTGGGTTTTTAGTGCAAAAGAGCTCTGATTACTTAAGGCCAATGCCTGACGAATGCCCTTTTCAGGGCAATTTTTATAGTAGTTTTTTAAAGATAGGGTTTTTTGGGGGGATGGGGGTTACTTTGGTTTTACTATAGGATTTTTATTTCCAAAAGAGCTGTTATTACTTCAACTATGTCAATGCTCGACAAAAACCCTTTTCAGGACAATTTTTAGAGTAGATTTTAGTTTTAGTATATAACTTTTACTGGTAGTTTTTTATTTTTTGTAACTTAGTGGGTCTTAGGTTAGGGGTGTTGGGGTGTTAGCTGTTTGTGATGGGGGTTGTGGCAGTTAGGTAATTAATAGGTTAGGGCAAGATTGCGATGTGGCTAATGGCGCTATATAAGTTAATAGTGTAGAGGTTTATTGCGTTGGGGGCATTGGAGGTTTAATGTGCAATGTTAAATGCTGACAGCGTACACTGTCAGCATTTAGCGATGCAGGGTGAACATGATTCGCTATAGCGAATCATGTCTGCACCGGGGTTTGATAAATCTACCTCTAAGACTGCATCAAATATGAGGACTGTGTGGAGCATTCTCTTAAGAATAAGCCAGAAAAAAGAGTACATTTTTCAGTATTCTAAGTGCTTAAAAGGATATGAAACTCAAATGTTTTAATTTCCTGATTCAGACAGAGCATGCCATTTTAAGCAACTTTCTAATTTACTTCTATTATAATTTTTTCTTCGTTCTCGTATCTTTATTTGGAAAAAACAGGAATCTTAGCCTATTTTTGGGTCAGCACCAGGGTTGTGCTTGCTATATTTAGCAGTAACCAGGTTAAAAATGGTCTGGCTCCTAAGCTTACATTCCTGCTTTTTTAATAAAGATATCAAGAGAGCGAAAAAAATTGATATTAGGAGTAAATTAGAAAGTTGCTTAAAATTGGGTTTCATAACCTTTTTAATGCAGTGGCAGTCTGACAGGTAAGTAGTTAATGCAGTAAAGGCCAGGTGGTTGATGAAAAATTTGAAGTGGCAGACAGGATGTTAATGGTTAATCATTGGGATGTGTTTAAGAGTTAGATCTTTATGAACACATAAGGAATGCTCGTTCCTTTATCGACAAAATAAAAACTAGAAGACTCAGTATGTATCTTCCAACCATTTGCTGAAATCCACACTAGACATGACTCTTAATTGTGAATATACATCTTAGTCAGATGCTTATTTTATCAGTGTGAAAGATGGTAAACGCTAACATAGTTCCTTTAACGCAATCCTCATACATTTATTTTACAGCTGTTTAATAAATTAAAGGCACATAAAACAAGTTGGGATAGAGACAAAATATAATAATATGTACTTTAATTACTTTACCTGCAAATTGATACTGCAGTGCCTCACCATTAACCCTTTCTTTTTAGTTTCTGAATTGTACAGCTCTTGCTCCACCCACACATTTCCTTCTATGGCTGTATCTATATCTACTGTTGCTTTGGTAGGATGCAAAAGTGCATATGGATTATCTCCTGGAGCATGCCACAAAGCTGTGAACTCAGTTGAAATACAATGCCTGTGTCTAAACACTGATAGGGGGGGTGGAGCAGTCTACTCCAGACAGCATGGCTATGTAATTAATTTAGCTTATTTTTGGAAATTATTTTAACCCTTTAACAACCAACGACGTTCAGGGTACATCCTACAAAAAACGGTTGTTAACGACCAAGAACTACCCTGTACGTCGTTGGTGTTTTCAAGCGGTGGAATCGATCCTGATCGCTTCCAGACGCTTTCATGTTATTGCAGTGATGTCTCAATATTGAGGCATCCTGCAATAAAAAAAAATTAGCCAGCCGATGCAGAGAGAAACACTCTATGGCCCTCTCTGCATAGGCCATCGATGGTCGCGATCATTGGTGGGTAGGAGCATTTGCAGGGAGGCGGGTGGGCGGCCATCAATGGGAAACTTCCGGCAGGCAGTGTTTGAGAGGGTGGTGGGAGAGGGGGTAAATGATTATGAAAAAGGGATCTGGGTCTGGGAGGGGGTAGAGAATTGAGGGTGGGAGCAGCTACACTACAGAAAAATATTTATATATATAAAAAATAGGCAAATTTATTCAAAAGTGGGTACTGGCAGACAGCTGCCAGTACCCAAAATGGCAGCAAATAGTGAGTGAGGGGAGGGTTAGAAAGCTGTATGGGCGGGGGGGCTCAGGAAGGTTGGATGGTAAGGGGGGATCCTACACTGCAGAAAATTATAATTTAAAAAAACAAAAACAAACACAAACTTTTTATTTTTATATACTGGCAGACTTTCTGCCCGAACTAAAGATGGCAGTGACAATAGTGAGGTGAGGGAGGGAAGAGAGTTGTTTGAGAGTAGTCAGGAAGGGATCAAGGGGTGGGATGTGTCAGGTGGGAGGCTTATCTCTACACTAAAGCTAAAATTAACCCTTCAAGCTCCCTACAAGCTACCTAATTAACCCCTTCACTGCTGGGCATAACACAAGTGTGGTACGCAGCGGCATTTAGGGGCCTTCTAATTACTAAAAAACAATGCCAAAGTCATATATGTCTGCTATTTCTGAACAAAGGGGATCCCAGAGAAGGATTTACAACCATTTGTGCCATAATTGCACAAGTTGTTTGTAAATAATTTCAGTGAGAAACCTAAAGTTTGTGAGAAAGTTAACTTTTTTTTTTATTTGATTGCATTTGGCAGTGAAATGGTGGCATGAAATATACCAAAATGGGCCTAGATCAATACTTTGGGTTGTCTACTACACTAAACTAATGCTGAAATTAACCCTACAAGCTCCTTACAAGCTACCTAATTAACCCCTTCACTGCTGGGCATAATACAAGTGTGTTGCGCAGCGGCATTTAGCGGCCTTCTAATTACCAAAAAGTAATGCCAAAGCCATAAATGTCTGCTATTTCTGAAGGGGATCCCAGAGAAGCATTTACAACCATTTGGGCCATAATTGCACAAGCTGTTTGTAAATATATATATATATATACCTGTTGGTTATTCAGAGATTACTGACAGATATCACTGTTAAAATGTAACTTATGCAAATTTTGAAAAAAAAATGGTTTGGAAATAGCAAAGTGCTACTTGTACTTATTGCCCTATAACTTGCAAACAAAGCAACGAACATGTAAACATTGGGTATTTCTAAACTCTGGACAAAATTTAGAAACTATTTAGCATGGGAGTTTTTTGGTGGTTGTAGATGTGTAATAGATTTGGGGGGTCAAAGCTAGAAAAAGTGGTTTTTTTTTCAATTTTTTCCTTATATTTAATATTTTTGTTATAGTAAATAATAAGATATGATGAAAATAATGGTATCTTTAGAAAGTCCATTTAATTGCAAGAAAAATGGTATATAATATGTGTGGGTACAGTAAATGAGTAAGATAAAAATTACAGCTAAACACAAACACTGCAGAAATGTAAAATTAGCCCTGGTCCCAAATGGTCAGAAAATGGAAAAGTGCTGTGGTCCTTAAGGGGTAAAAGTACTTGCCAGCAATTTTTAAACATTTTTTTATGCAAACTATTTTTACTTAATTAGCCCTTTTATGATATGCACAGATCTCAACATGTTTTATGGCACTTTAACATTATTTTTGCATAACCTTATTTCACTCTATTTTCTATCAGGTTCAAAAAGTACAATGTTTCTTTTAAATAAAATGAAGTGTTATTTTGTTTCCCGGTGGATTAAGGATAGTCTTTTTCAGACAGATTACATACCTTTTTCTTTCTGTTTAGTCATATACTGTACTAATCATTTCTATATTTTGGGTTTCAGTAAATCTTTGCTGTAGATTAGAATTCAACGGAAAATGCTTGAACGCACACATAAGTAATTATACGTTTCCTAATTCCTCCTGAAGCTTATTTTTTTAGTGAATCAATAAAAGGATATTCAAGTAGTTTGTGAAATATTAAAAGCATGAATATTTAGCCTACATAAAGCCATATTACGAGTGGAGCGCAAAATTGCGCTTACGCAAGTGCAGTATTTGTGCTCCACTCGTAAGACCAGCTCACTTAATTGTGTGCTGGTATTTGAAGTGCGGCACAATGTGAACACGTCACGACCTCACGTTCACATTGCTAGGAAGCAATGCGTTCAATAGAGCATGCTTCCATATGCTTTAATGGGAGCCGCGTACTCATGCCGTGAGATACGGCATGAGAACTAGCACAGTGAAGGGGGTAAGTCACGCAGTAAATGTAAATATATATGTATATAAGCATAAACATATATATTTACAGGGAACACACAGTTTCCACAGACTTTTTAGTGCCCTTTTTTTATAACACCCCACCCCCACCAACTTTAGCCCCTTATAACTGCTTCATTCAAGTTTAAAAAAAAAAAAAATTAAAGATGTTATTTCTTTTTATTGTTATAATACAACCTTGCACTAAAGTTTGGGGCCAATTGGTGAACTTTTTGGAAATTAACCAGAGATCAGATCTCTGGTTAATTTTCGGAGCACTAATTGCTACCATGAACTCTTAACCAGCTTGTTAGTGAATTTGCCCGTTTGCGGGCACACAAATTAGCGCTCCATTTTTTATCTAGCCGATATTTATTTGGTGCCACATCTATCTATCTATCTATCTATCTATCTATCTATCTATCTATCTATCTATCTATCTATCTGTCTGTCTGTCTGTCTGTCTGTCTATTTATATATAACAGTTGTTAGTTCAGTAATTGAGATGCAAAAAGGAACAAGGACATAATTTTTGTAAATCCAGAGATATTCCATTTAAAAATGATCTAATTACATTACTGTTCTTAAACTGCAATTATCTGAAAATGGAAAAATCATTTTTCCTATTAATATGAACCTTATTTCAGAAACAATTTTGCTTTTATTCAAATGTTATTGCCACATTATCATTACTATAGGATATAAACTATCATTAGTTTAAACAACTGTGCAAAATACTTTCAGGTATATTACGAGTTATGCGCGCTATAGCGAATTTAACGAATGCAACAAAAGTTGCGTTATTTCACCCCATATAGCGCAGCCATTAAAAGTTTTGAAACAGCCGTCATGTGCGTGTGATATGGTTGCATTGAGCTCCATACCACACAAAATACAAGTGCTGTTTTGACGTGCTCATGCACGCTTTCCTAATAGACTTCAATGGGGAGAGCGGATCAGAAAAAACACCTGTGATTGCAGAATGAAAAGCTCCGTAATGCAGCCCTATTGATGTCTATAGGGGGAAAAAGTAATGTTTAAACCTAACACCCTAATATAAACCCCATGTCTAAACACCCCTGACATCGCCGACACCTACATAACCTTATTAACCCCTAATCTGCCGTTCCCAATATCGCCACCACCAAAATAAATCTATTAATCCCTAATCTGCTGCTTCCGATAGCGCCGCCACTATACTAAAGTTATTAACCCCTACTCCCCTTCACCCCAATATCGCCCACACTATAATAAATCTATTTACCCCTATTCCACCGCTCCCTGACATCGCCGCAACTAAATAAAGCTATTAACCCCTAAACCTCTGGCCTCCCACATCACTACCACTAAATAAATCTATTAACCTCTAAACCGCCAGCCCCCCACATCGCAACAACCTAAATTAAACTATTAACCCCTAAACCTAACCCTAACCATAACCCTAAACCTAACCCTAACACCCCCTAACTTTAACATGATTAAAATAGAGCTAAATTAAATAATACCTATTTAAAACTAAATACAAACTTTTTGTGAAATAAAACCTAAGATAGCTACAATATAACTAATATTTATATTGTAGCTAGCTTAGGTTTTATTTTTATTTCACAGGTAAGTTTGTATTTATTTTAACTAGGTAGACTAGTTGGTAAATAGTTATTAACTATTTACTAACTACCTAGTTAAAATAAATACAAACTTACCTGTGAAATAAAACCTAAGCTGCCTTACACTAAAACCTAAAATTACAAAAAATAAAAAAACCTACCATTACAAAAAATAACAAACGAAATTATCTAAAATAATAAATATTATTCCTATTCTAATACCCTTTTAAAAAAATAAAAAACCCACCCCAAAATAAAAAACCCTAATCTATAATAAACTACCAAGGGCCCTTTTGTAGGGTATCGCCCTAAAGATAACAGCTCTTTTCCTACAAAAGAAAAACAAATACCACCTAACAGTATACAAACCCCCAAACCCACAACATAAAAATAAAGTAAAACGTAATCTACCCATTGCCCTTAAAAAGGCATTTGTATGGGCATTGCCCTTAAAACGGCATTCAGCTCTTTTTCCTGCCCTTAAAAAGGCATTCATCTCTTTTATGAAATGCCCAACCCCTAATCTAAAAATAAAAACCCACCCCAAAAAAAAAAAACATTATACAAAATAACAAACAAATTATCAAAGATAATAAAAATTAATCTTATTCTAATACCCATTTAAAAAAAACACCCTAAAATAAAAAGCCTAATCTATAATAAACTACCAATAGCCCTTAAAAGGGCCTTTTGTAGGACATTGCCCTAAGTTAAACAGTTCTTTTACCTGGAAAAAAAATATATAAAGTCCCACTAACATTACAAACCCGAATCAGCCAATAGAATGAGAGCTGCTTGATTCCTATTGGCTGATTCAAATTATTCAGCCAATAGGAATGCAATGGTACCCCCAGTATAAAAGGTGTACCTTGCATTTAAAACCTCAGTGTGCAGCGGACGATCGCATGAAGAGGACCTCCACGTCGGATCGATGGACCTCCGCCTGGACCTCCGCCTTGGACCTTTGCCTGGACCTCCACCTCTGCACATCGACCGCTCCATCTCCGCAGGGATGAAGAAGATGCCGGTCCCATGATGGATGAAGATGGAGCCGTCTGAATGAAGATGCCACCTGGATGAAGATGAAGCTGCTGAGATGAAGATCCTTCAAGCAAGACTTCAGCAACAATAAGTGGATCTTCGGGGTTAGTGTTAGGATTTTTTAAACTTTTTTGGGTGGGTTTTTAGTTTAGGCTTTGGGCTTTTCGTAAAAGAGCTAAATACCCTTTTAAGGGCAATGCCCATACAAATGCCCTTTTCAGGGCAATGGGTAGCTTAGGTTTTTGTTAGAGTTAGGTTTTTTATTTTGGGGGGTTGGTTGGGTGGTGGGTTTTACTTTTGGGGGGTCTTTGTGTTTTGTTTTGTTTTTTCAGGTAAAGAGCTGTTTAAGTTAGGGCAATGCCCTACAAAAGGTACTTTTAAGGGCTATTGGTGGTTTATTGTAGGCTAGTTTTTTTTGTTATTTTGGGTGGGCTTTTTTATTTTATAGGGCTATTAGATTAGGTGTAATTCTTTTTTATTTTTGATAATTTAGTTTGTTATTTTTCGTAATTTAGTGTTTGTTATTTTTTTGTAATTTAGTATTTTTTTGTAATTAGATAGTTTGTCATTTTTAAAGTAGTGTTAGGTTTTTTTAATGTGTATTTTAGTTTTATTTAATTGTTAGTTTAATATTAGTTTAATAGTTATATTAGTTTAACTGTTAGTTTAAACTTAGGTTTTTTTAATTTGACAGGTAAGTTTTAATTTAAGATAGGGAAATTGTAATTTTAATATAAAGTTTGGGGGGCGTTAGGTTTATGGGTTACTAGTTTAAATTAGTTTATTGCAATGTGGGGGGCTTTCGGTTTAGGGGTTAATAATTTATTTATTATATTTTGTTGTCAGCAGCTTGCGGTTTAGGGGTTAATAGGTTTATTATAGAGGCGGCAGTGCAGGGCTTAATAACTTTAGAATAGTGGGGGTGATGTGGGCGGGTGGCAGATTAGGAGTTAATTATATTTAAAAGTGTTTGTGATGCGGGAGGGTGGTGGTTTAGGGGTTAATAATGTTATTATAGTGGTGACGATGTCAGGGAGCAGGCGGAATAGGGGTTAATCAATTTTATTAGTGGCAGCGATGTCAGGAGCGGCAGATTAGGGGTTGATAAGTTTAATATAGTGTTTGCGATGCGGGAGGGCCTCGGTTTAAGGGGTTAATAGGTAGTTTATGGGTGTTAGTGTACTTTTTAACACTTTAGTTATGAGTTTTATGTAACAGTTTTGTTGCGTAAAACTCATAACTACTGCTTTCAGATGGCGTTACGGATCTTGTCCTTATAGGGTGTAATACAAGCTTTTTAGCCAGAATGCAAAACTTGTAATGGCTGCGCTATAGAAGTCCCATGAAAAAACATAATTTTTATGAGTGCGGGACTTACGTTGCGTTACAGGCTAAAAGACTTGCAGTACAGCTATACCGACAAGACTTGTAATGGCTGTGGTGCTGTTTTAACGCTAAAATTGCCATTTTTTAAGCGTTAAAAGACGAACGCACAACTCGAGATCTACCTGTTAGTCTTTTCCAATTCAATGCCATTCCGAAATGCAAAATCTTCACCACAACCTACTTTTCAACTGATACAAGTAAAAAAAAAACACTTATCAGACAGCGCTAAATTCCAAACGGGGAAAGAATCTCAATCACTATTACTTACTAAAATTCGATCCTGCTATTAAATATATGCTTACAGTATTACTGCCCAAATAAATAAACTTCAATAGGCACTGTATTAATTTAAAACATTATAAGTTAAAACACAATAACTTAGAACATAAGCTCTGGGTCCTTAAAACACTGAAAAACACTACAAAGCATACAATGTGAAGAAAATAATAAAAATAATGGTAAATTAAAATGATAATTACGAGACCTGGTGCAACTGTTTTACCGGTGGTGTCCTGCGTGCCTCCCGGAGTGCAATAGAATCCAGAGATATGTAGAAAAAAAGCACAACCAGACTCCATACAACAACAAAGTCACTTCCTTTTTTCCCAGTGAGTCTCTCGATACAGTACTCACTACGTGTTTGATTGTATCCCTTGCGAGCTTCCGTACCCGCAGCTTAGATCACAGTAGTGGTGCTGAAAGGCGGATGCCGATATCTCTGCTATGAAGCTCTATGGGTCCTCAGATGGCTCAAAAATAGCCTCAATGCGTTTCAACCGCCAGCGTGCGGTCTTTCTCAAGAGGTGATGTGTGTGTGGTCCGCAATAGGTACTCTTATATAGCGACCAGTCTTTTCCTATTGGTACACTATTGCCTATCAATCTTTTATCCTGATTTACACATTACGCTTCAATCTATGAATGACTTGAAAGACAACTTAAAATGCATATTTAAAAATACATAAATTTACTAAATACATTATTTAATGAAAACTTTTTTAAAAAACACATCATAAACATAAAAATAAAAATGAATACATGCTAAAAATATATATGTGCTAAGCCTAAAATCAGAAATATAACGTTGAAACAGGATATTTTCTATTTCCATTGTATCTTTTGGTGACAGACAAGGCTGATATATTTGGGGGAACAGCCATTTCATTCCTATATCAAATAAATTACACATACAAACTATAAATATATAATAAATGCTTAAAAAGTTATAACATAAATATAAAATTTATATAAATAACTTTATTTTTTATATAAGTGTGGAGAAACTTGTGAATACACCAATTCTATGGACAACATACCAATCTACTTAAAATTGATAAAAACAGGATACAATTCATACTACTTTCTATAATTCAAAGAGCCCAAATTAAATTGGGGGTAATATAGTTGATATACTATACATTGATTATTATTTACAGAACATTGTGAAAAACACAAGGGCCTACCTGAAGGACACTACACATGCTATTGGAATATTTGAAGGGATTGAATGGAAAAATAACTACTGTTGAATTACATGTGATGTGTCGGCGTTGTATACGTCGATACTGCATGATAAAGGGATAAGAGCGGTTAAAACAGAATTGGCCCAATGGGGATTCCCTGGTGCACACCAAGAATTCATCTTGGAGTGTATACAATTCATATTAGAACACAATTATTTTGTTTTCTAGGGTGTGTATTACAGACAAGTTAGAGGCACCGCGATGGGTACCACATTTGCACCATCATATGCAAATCTGTACATGCACACCTTCGAAAATGAATATATTTGGAATCCCCACCACTTTAGTGATAACATAGTCAAATATCAGAGATATATTGATGATGTGATAATTCTATGGGAGTGTGATCTAGATATCGTTGATGAATTTTTTGAATACATTAACAACAATGATTATAACCTCAAATTTACTGAGAATCATTCCAAAACTGAAATTGAATTCCTAGCTCTATGGTTATTTGTAAATAGTGAAAACAAAACAGCAGTATCAAATTTTAGAAAACCAACCGAGAGAAATAGTTTTATTGACTATAGGAGTGCCCACCAACGTAATTGGAAAGACAATATTCCATATAGTCAATTTCTCAGAAATTGTAGCTCCATAGGTTATTTTAATAAGGAAGCCAACATTTTATCTAACAAATTCAAGGTCAAGAGATATGACCCCGCAATTATAGACAGCTCTAGGATGAAGGCTCTAGGGCAAGCCAGGGATCAACTGTTAAGGAAAGATGGGGATTGTAGGACACGTAGAGGCTATCAACAACAAAATAGACAAAGTAATGATCATATTAGATTCATTACGACTTTTCATGAGGGGCATAAAATTATGAAAGATGTTTTTAAGAAGAATTGGGGAATCCTAAAATCAGACAGTTTACTAGCACCCTCACTGACAAACAATCCACTAATTACCTTTAAGAAGGGAAGAAGCCTGAAGAATTTGTTAGCCCCAAGTAAATTAAAACCTATTAAAAAAGAAAAGGTAACATCCAAAAGGAGCAGCTGGTTGAGTTTAAAAGAGGGCACCTACAGGTGTGGCAAACGTAATTGTGGAATGTGTAAGCAAGTGAAGACAGAATCCAGTTTCACAAATAGTGATCATACCCGAGACTTTCAAATTCAGAGTCGCTGTACTTGTGATTTCACACATGTGGTCTACCTGCTAACGTGTGGGTGTGACCTAATGTATGTGGGTCGCACTAAAAGGAAGATAAGGCGGAGAATTTCAGAACATCTGAATAACATCAAAAATAAAATAGACAATCATAGTGGTCCCTTGCATTTCAGAGATGTACATGGTGGGGATTCTAGATCTCTAAGGGTTCAAGTCATTGATTGGATATACAAAACAGATTACTTGCTCTCCGCAGACGTGAGACCTACTGGATACAGAAACTCAACTGTCTGTGCCCAGGGGGTCTCAATGTGGATTTAGATTTGGCTGCTTTCATGTAATATGGCTTTGTACAATAGGGAGGGGATACTGGGATAATACACCCAAGTAGGTTTGTATCATTTTAGTATATGGTTTTTTAATATATGTTTTTTATTAGTATATCAACTATATTACCCCCAATTTAATTTGGGCTCTTTGAATTATAGAGAGTAGTATGAATTGTATCCTGTTTTTATCAATTTTAAGTAGTTTGGTATGTTGTCCATAGAATAAGTGTATTCACAAGTTTCCTCACACTTATATAAAAAATAAAGTTATTTATATAAATGTTATATTTATGTTATAACTTTTTAAGCATTTATTATATATTTATAGTTTTTATGTGTAATTTATTTGATATAGGAATGAAATGGCTGTTCCCCCAAATATATCAGCCTTGTCTGTCACCAAAAAATACAATGGAAATAGAAAATATCCTGTTTCAAACTTATATTTCTGATTTTAGGCTTAGCACATATATATTTTTAGCATGTATTCATTTTTATTTTTATGTTTATGATGTGTTTTTTAAAAAAGGTTTAATTAAATAATGTATTTATTAAATTTATGTATTTTTAAATATGCATTTTAAGTTGTCTTTCAAGTCATTCATAGATTGAAGCGTAATGTGTAAAACAGGATAAAAGATTGAAAGGCAATAGTGTACCAATATTAAAAGACTGGTCGCTATATAAGAGTACCTATTGCGGACCACACACACATCACCTCTTGAGAAAGACCGTACACTGGCAGTTGAAACGCGTTGAGGCTATTTTTGAGCCATCTGAGGACCCGTAGAGCTTCATAGCAGAGAAATCGGCATCCGCCTTCCAGCACGGCTACTGTGATCTAAGCTGTGGCTACGGAAGCTCGCAAGGGATACAATCAAACACATAGTGAGTACTGTATCGAGAGACTCACTGGGAAAAAAGGAAGTGACTTTGTTGTTGTATGGACTGTTCTTATCCAAACTTTTCTTTGGATGATGAGGATATGTTACAATGCTCAATAAATTAGTTTACGTTGTAAGTGCAATATATTAGTGTGGCGTATTTTATGTTATTTACCTGCACTTGAGTCTGGTTGCGCTTTTTTTCTACAGATCTCCGGCTACTTTTCAACTGGTTTTCTAGATAATAATTCATCAGTGATATCCCAATGCATCAGAAAACTTTTTAAAGCACTTTTTTAAAAGACTTTTGTTCTGTTCAAATTCAACAGTTTTTGTGAAAACCAAAATATACTAGCATAATTTTATATATATATATATATATATATATATATATATATATATATATATATATATATATATATATATAGGCTTGCCTTTTCTTAGAGTCAAATGGATGTGAAAGTCAAAATGTAACTTTCATGATTCAGACCGAGGTCCCAATTAAAAAAAATCCAAGTAACTTCTTTTTACCTAGTTATCTTGATATATCCTCCATCGAAATGTATCTTCTTTCCACAACCGCATTTTTAGAGGAATAAAAAATTTTTAATCCTCTGAATCATTAATTCCCCAAGCTACAATTAAATCCCAGCAAACACAGCCCTTAAAACCCAATACACTCTTACTGCTACTCACCCAGCTCCACAAACTCCAATTAACCACTCCCACCACTGCAATTAACCCTAACCACAACCTTATGCATTATCTTTATTCTCAAAAGCAACACTCCCCTTAAAGGAGCAGTAGAAACCTTGATAATTGTATATAAAATATTTAGCTATAAAACAACGCTGCAGTATATTTTATTACTTATTTTGCCCCCTTTTTATGTAATTTAGCTAAGATAAAACCTTTTTAGGATAAAAATGAAGTATTTGTAGTATATAATATGATGCTGCTAACTACTTAAAAATAAGCCATAACAATATACCCTTACCCTTTGGCTTTAAGAGAGGTCAGCAATTCTTTGCTTCTCAATGTGTTGCAAGTCAGCTTTCTTTAGGTTAAGGGACGATAAACACTTTGCAATTGCAACATTTTTCTTCCAATAGATTAACATATCAGCAAAGAATGGTCTATATAAACTTATTAACCCCTAAACCGACAGCCCCCCACATCGCCAAAAACTAAATTAAACTATTTACTCCTAAACCTAACAACCCCCCAACTTTAATTTAAAATTACAAGATCCCTATCTTAAAATAAATAAAAATGATGATCCACTTACAGTTTCTGAAGTCCTGACATCCAGGCGGCGAAGTCTTCATCCAGGCGGCGAGGTCTACATCCATCCAGGCGGCGCTTTCCATCTTCATTCAGGCGGCATCTTCTATCTTCATCTCGGTGGTGCGGAGCAGGTCCATCCTTAAGACATCCGGTGCGGAGCATCCTTAACATACGGTCGCCGCTGTAAACTGTATCTTCAATGCAAGGGAGCCTTTTCAAAATGGCGTCCCTTGAAATCCTATTGGCTGATTTTATTTTTGAAATTCAAATCAGCCAATAGGATGAGAGCTACTGAAATCATATTGGCTGTTCAAATCAGCCAATAGGATGTGAGCTACTGAAATTCTATTGACTGATTTGAATAGCCAATAGAATTTCAGTAGCTCTCATCCTATTGGCTGATTTGAAAAGCCAATAGTATTTCAGTGGCTCTCATCCTATTGGCTAATTTGAATTTCAAAAATCAAATCAGCCAATAGGAATGCAAGGGACGCCATTTTGAAAAAGCTTCCTTGCATTGAAGATTCAGTATACGGCGGCGACCGTATGAAGTGGATGCTCCATGCCGGATGTCTTCAGAATGGACCCGCTCCGCGCCGCCGGGATGAAGATAGAAGATGCCGCCGGGATGAAGATAGAAGGCGCCGCCTGGATGGATGAAGACTTTGCCGCCTGGATGAAGACTTCGCCGCCTGGATATCCAGACTTCGGAAACTGTAAGTGGATCTTCAGGGGTTAGTGTAAGGTTTTTTAAAACTTTTTTTGGGTGGGTTTTTTTTTCGATTAGGGTTTGGGCTTTTCTTAAAAGTTGGTTGGGTGGTGGGTTTTACTGTTGGGGGGGTCTTTGTGTTTTTTTTTTCAGGTAAAAGAGCTGTTTAACTTAGAGCAATGCCCTACAAAAGGCCCTTTTAAGGGCTAATGGTAGTTTATTGTAGGCTAGGTTTTTATTATTTTGGGTGGGCTTTTTTTATAGGGCTATTAGATTAGGTGTAATATTTTTTATTTTGGAGAATTTGTTATTTTTGTAATTTAGTGCTTGTTATTTTTTAATTTTTTGTAATTGTAGATTTAATTTTTTTTAGTAGTGTTGTTTTTTTTTAATGTGTAATTTAATTTATTTAATTGATAGTTATTTAAGTATAATTGTAATATTAGTTTAATATATAGTTTAAAATTTCCCAGTTACATTTTTATTTATTTTAAGATAGGGATCTTGAAATTTTAATATAAAGTTAGGGGGTTGTTAGGTTTAGGGGTTAATAGTTTAATTGAATTATTTGTGATGTGGGGGGCTGGCAGTTTAGGGGTTAATAGGTTTATTTAGTGGCAGTGATGTTGGAGGCCAGAGGTTTAGGGGTTAATAACTTTATTTAGTGGCAGAGGTGTCGGGAAGTGGCAGAATAGGGGTAAATATCTTTATTAGAGTGTGGGCGATGTTGGGGTGCAGGAGATTAGGGGTTAATAGCTTTATTATAGTGGCGGCGATATCGGGAACAGCAGATTAGGGGTTAATAAATTTATTTTGTGGCAGTGATTTAGGGAGCAGCAGATTAGGGGTTAATAACTTTATGTAGGTGTTGGAATGTCGGGGGTAGCAGATTAGGGGTTAATAACTTTATGTAGACGTTGGCGATGCCGGGGGGGGCAGATTAGGGGTATTTAGACGTGGGGTTTATGTTAGGGTGTTAGGTTTAAACTTAACTTTTTTTTCCAAGATTCCGAGATTGCAGGTTTTTTCTAACACTCTCTCCCCATTGATGTCTATGAGGAAATCGTGCACGAGCACATCAAAGCAGCGCTTGTATTTTGTGCAGTATGGAGCTCATCGCCACCATATCGCCCGCACAAGGCGACTTTTTAAAAACTTGTAATGGCAGCGCTATGGAGGGTGAAATAACGCAACTTTTGTTGCGTTCATTCGCACCCTCTATAGCGCAAAACTTGTAATCTAGGTGATAGTTAGGTAAGTGGAGCCCCCCTTAAATGTCTTGCTTGTATGGTTGTTCATGGGGGTTAATAAGAAAGTCTCAGTAATCACCCTGCTTGTTATTGCACCTGTATTCCTAAATACTAAGCAATTAGCTTGATGTGCCAAAGTGTGTTATTGATACTATCCATCACACAATTCAATTGATGTGTTTAAATCCCAGCTGGTTAATGATATATGTTAATTATCAGCAGATAAACAGCTAAAGTAATTGTATCTAAGTACCCTGAACTCTCAGATGGAAAATTACCCCAATCACCTATGTAACGTAAGTAATTAAATTCCAGTAGTGTAAAGGGCAATTAAGAGTTTACGCAGAATAATGTCATATAATTGTACCTAAAGGTACTTCTAAAAAAAGTCAAACATTCTAAAATCAATAAGCCTCACTAGAAAGAAAGAAAAAAGCCTAAAAACACTAAATTAAAATAATGATTAGCTTATCTCCAGTATCTTGTTGTCAACACCTTCATGAAAATCACTTAGCTTCAGTGTTGCAGATTTCAATTAAAAATAAATAAATAAATAAAAAGAACAACTAATTCACAAGGCTTAGTCTACATAACCGTGGAGTGATGCCATCATTTATCAAGTAAATGTTTGGCAAAAATTATTTTAGTTAAATAAACTCACTAGGCTTGCAAATGTAAATTAAAGGGACAGTCAACCCTAAAATTGTTATTGTTTAAAAAGTTACATAATGCCTTTATTACCCATTCCCCAGCATTGTACAACCAACATTGTTATATTAATATACTTTATAACATGTCTGCCTGTTTTAAGCCACTATAGACAGCCTCTTAATTACATGTTTTTTAATTTGCTTTTCACAACAGGAGCCTGCTAGTTCATGTGGGCCATATAGATAGCATTGTGCTCACGCCAGTAGGTTCTGCACAACACAGCTAAAATGCAGGTCAATAAATAATAAATAAAAAGTCATGTGATCAGGGGGCTGTCAGAAGATGTTTAGATACAAGGTAATTACAGAGGTTAAAAACATAATTTATTTAAGAACTTACCTGCTAAATTCATTTCTTTCATATTGGCAAGAGTCCATGAGCTAGTGACGTATGGGATATACAATCCTACCAGGAGGGCCAAAGTTTTTCAAACCTCAAAATGCCTATAAATACACCCCTCACCACACCCACAAGTCAGTTTAACGAATAGCCAAGTAGTGGGGTGATAGAAAAAGAAGTAAAAAAGCATACAAAAAGATGAACTGGAAATATTATTGTGCTTTTATACAAAAAATCATTACCACCAGAAAAAGGGTGGGTCTCATGGACTCTTGCCAATATGAAAGAAATGAATTTATCAGGTAAGTTCTTACATAAATTGTGTTTTCTTTCATGTAATTGGCAAGAGTCCATGAGCTAGTGACGTATGGGATAGAAATACCCAAGATGTGGAAGTCCACAGAAAAGTCACTAGGAGAGAGATAAAATAAAAACAGTCATTTTCTGCTGAAAAAAAAATTAAATCCACAAAAAATAAGTTTTTCTCATAAATTAAAAGAAAAAAACTTAAACATTAGCAGAAGAATCAAACTGAAACAGCTGCCTGAAGAACTTTTCTACCAAAGACTGCTTCAGAAGAAGCAAATACATCAAAATGGTAAAATTTAGTAAATGTATGCAAAGAAGACCAAGTTGCTGCTTTGCAAATCTGATCAACTGAAGCTTCATTCTTAAAAGCCCAAGAAGTGCGACTAATCTTGTAGAATAAGCTGTAATTTTCTGAGGCAGAGACTATCCCGCCTCCAAATAAGCCTTATGAATCAAAAGCTTTAACACCAGGAAATATAGGTCTTCCAAACTTGATGATAAATCTTCCTTGAAACCGACTTACGAGCCTGTAGCATAGTATTAATCACTGAGTCAGAGAAACCTCTATGACTAAGTACTAAGCATTCTATTTCCTTACCTTCAAATTTAACGATTTGAGTTCCTGATGGAAAAAAAGGCCCTAGAGACAGAAGGTCTGGTCTTAGAGGAAGTGGCCAAGGTTGGCAACTGGACATCCGAACAAGATCTGCATAAAAAACCTGTGAGGCCACGCTGGTGCTATCAGAAACACATACGATTGTTCCATAATGATTTTGGAGATCACTTTTGGAAGAAAAACTAGAGGCGGAAAGATAGAAGCAGGTTGGTAAAACCAAGGAACTTCTAAAGCATCCACCATCTCCGCCTGAGGATCCCTGGACCTGGATAGGTACCTGGGAAGTTTCTTATTTAGATGAGAAGCCATCAGATCTATTTCTGGAAGACCCCACATCTGTACAATCTGACAAAATACATCTGGATGGAGAGACCACACCCCGGATGTAAAGTCTTATGGCTGAGATAATCCACTACCCAATTGTCTACACCTAGTATATGCACCGTAGAAATTAGACAAGAGCTGGATTCTGCCCAAGAAAGTATCTGAGATACTTCTTTCATAGCTAGGGGACTGCGAGTCCCACCCTGATGATTGACATATGCCACAGTTGTGATATTGTCCATCTGAAAACAAATGAATGGTTCTCTCTTTAACTGAAGAGTGCTGAAAATAGCACAGAGTTCTAAAATATTGATTGGTAACCTCGCCTCTTGAGGTTTCCAAACCACTTGTGCTGTCAGAGATCCCCAGACATCTCCCCAACCTGAAAGACATGCATCTGTTGTGATCACAGTCCAGGTAGGACAAACAAAAGAGGCCCCCTGAATTAAACAATGATGTTCTAACCACCAAGTCAGAGAGAGTTGAATGTTGTGATTTAAGTATATAAATTGTGATATCCGAGTATAATCCCTGCACCATTGATTTAGCATACAAAGCTGCAGAGGTCTCATATGAAAATGAGCAAAGGGGATTGCATCCGATGCTGCATTCATGAGACCTAAAACTTCCATGCACATAGCCACTGAAGGGAATGATTGAGACTGAAGGTTTTGACAAGCTGAAACCAATTCCATTCGTCTCTTGTCTGTTAAGGACAGAGTCATGGACCCTGAATCTATCTGGAAACCTGAAAAGGTGACCCTTGTCTGAGGAATCAAGAAACTCTTTGGTAAATTGATTCTCCAACCATGACTTTGAAAAAATAACACTAGTTGATTTGTGTGAGATTCAGCTAAATGTAAATACTGAGCTAGTACCAAGATATCGTCCAAATAAGGAAACACTGCAATACCCTGTTCTCTGATTCCAGATAAAAGGGCACAGAGAACCTTCAAAAAGATCCTTAAAGCTGTTGCTAGGTCAAATGGCAGAATAGTCACCATCTTGAAAGTTGATTCAAAAACTTCAGATCCAGAACTGGCCTGAATGAATTTTCTTTCTTTGGGACAATGAATAGATTTGAATAAAACCCCAGACCCTGTTCCTGAAACAGAACTGGTATGATTACCCCTGAAAGCTCTAGATCTGAAACACACTTCAGAAAATCTTCTCACAGGAGGTCTTACTCTGAATCCTATTTGATACCCTTGAGAGACAATACTCTGAATCCACTGATTTTGAACAGAATCTGCCCAAATGTCTTGGAATAATTTCAATCTGCCCCCCACTAGCTGAACTGGATCGAGGGCCGCACCTTCATGCAGACTTGGGAGCTGGCTTTGGTTTCTTAAAAGGCTTGGATTTATTCCAACTTAAAGAAGGTTTCCAATTGGAACCAGAGTCTTTAGGGGAAGGATTGGTTTTCTGTTCCTTATTATGTAGAAAAGAACGAAAACAATTAGAAGCTTTAGATTTACCCTTAGATCTTTTATCCTGAGGCAAAAAAACTCCCTTCCCTCCAGTGATAGTTGAAATAATTGAATCCAACTGAGACCCAAATAAATGGTTACCTTGGAAAGAAAGAGATAGTAATCTAGACTTAGATACCATGTCAGCATTCCAAGATTTGAGCCATAAAGCTCTTCTAGTTAAAATAGCTAAGGGCATAGATTTAACATCAATTTTGATGATATCAAAAATGGCATCACAGATAAAATGATTAGCATGTCGAAGCAAACGAACAATGCTAGACAGATTAGGATCTGTCTCCTACACTAGGCTATCCAACCAAAAGGTTGATGCAGCCGCAACATCAGCCATAGAAATGGTAGGCCTGAGAAGATAGCCAGAATATAAATAAGCTTTCCTTAGATAAGATTTAAGTTTCCTATCTAAAGGATCTAAAGGATCTTTAAAATAAGTACTGTCTTCCATAGGAATAGTAGTACGTTTGGCAAGAGTAGAAATAGCCCTGTCAACTTTGGGGATTTTTTTCCAAAACTCTAATCTAGCCGCTGGCAAAGGGTACAACCTTTTAAACCTAGAAGAAGGAGTAAAAGAAGTACCAGGCTTAATCCATTCCTTAGCAATCACATCAGAAATGTCATCAGGAACTGGAAAAACCTCAGGAGTAACCACAGGAGGTTTATAAACAGAATTTAAATGTTTACTAGTTTTGATATCAAGAGGACTAGACTCCTCAATATCCAAAGTAACCAACACTTCTTTTAACAAGGAACAAATATACTCAATCTTGAAAAGATAGGTAGATTTGTCAGTGTCAATGTCTGAGGTAGGATCTTCTGAATCAGAGAGATCCTCATCAGAGGACGATATTTCAGTATGTTGTCAGTCATTAGAAATTTCATCAATTTTATGAAAAGTTTTAAAAGACCTTTTACGTTTCTTAGAAGGCGAAATAGCAGACTCAGCAATATAATGTTTCATATCAACAGGGATATCATGTACATTAGATGTTGAAGGAACAACAAAAACTGTACTAGTACTGATGGAAATGTTTTCTGCGTGCAAAAGCTTATCATGACAACTGTTACATACTACAGCTGGAGATACAGATACAGTTACATACTACAGCAGGAGATACAGATACACTTAGCTTTGGTAGAACTGTGATCAGGCAGCAGGGTTCCAAAAGTTGCTTCTGAGACAGGATCAGATTGAGACATCTTGCAAAATGTAAAAAAAAAAACCTTAAAGCAAAATTTACCATTTCCTTATATGGCAGTTTCAGGAATGGGAAAAAAATGCAAACAGCATAGCCCTCTGAGCATATAGAAGGCAAGAGCAATATAGGAAGTAGGGTGAAAAATAAACTAAATTTTTGGCACCAAAAATGACGCACAACGCAAAAGGAAGTTAAAAAATTTATTGGCGCCAACAACATCTGGAAATTACGCAACTTGCGTCATAACAGACACAACCTCGTGCAAGGAAATCTGGCGTCAACTAAGACGCCGGAAATGACAAACTTGCGTCAAAAAAAATTTCGCGCCAAGAATGACGCAATAAATAGCAGCATTTTGCGACCTCGCGAGCCTAATTTTGCCCACAGTCAATTTGAAGAAAAAAACACAGTCAATTTGAAAAAAAAAAAAAAAGTGCTATAGCCCAGGTAAGAAAAATACTTCCTAAATCATGCTTCCCAAACTGAAACTGACAGTCTGCAAAAGGAGATATACATAGACCTGACTCATGGCAAATATAAGTAATACTAGTCCTAAACCCCGTTCACACGGGCCATTTTTTGCAGTACAGCTGTCCCACCCCTTGTTCTCTCTCCCCCCCTCTCTTTTGCTCTCTCTCCCCCCTCTCTTTTGCACTCTCTCTCTCCCCCTCTCTTTTGAGCTCTCTCTCTCCCCCCTCTCTTTTGCGCGCTCTCTTTCCCCCCCTCTCTTTTTCGCTCTCTCCCCCCTCTCTTTTGCACTCTCTCCCCCTCTCTTTTGCTCTCTCTCTCTCCCCCCTCTCTTTTGCTCTCTATCTCTCCCTTCTCTTTTGCTCTATCTCTCCCCCTCTCTATTGCTCTCTTTCCCCCCTCTCTTTTGCTCTCTCTCCCTTCTCTTTTGCTCTCTCTCCCCGCCTCTCTTTTGCTCTCTCTCTCTCTCTCCCCGCCTCTCTCTCTACCCCTCTCTCTCTCACCCCAATCTCTCTCTCTCACCCCAATCTCTCTCTATCCCCCCTCTCTCTATCCCCCCTCTCTATCTCCCCCCCTCTCTCTATCTCCCCCCCTCTCTCTATCTCCCCCTATCTCCCCCCTCTCTCTATCTCCCCCCTTTCTCTATCTAACCCCCTCTCTCTATCCCCCCCCCCCCCTCTCTCTATCTCCCCCTCTCTCTCTATCTCCCCCCTCTCTCTATCTCCCCCCTCTCTCTATCTCCCCCTTCTCTCTATCTCCCCCCTTTCTCTCTCTCCCCCCCTCTCTCTCTCCCCCCTCTCTCTCCCCACCCTCTCTCTCTCTCTTCTCCTCTCTCCCTCTCTTTTCCCCTCTCTCCCTCTCTCTTCCCCTCTCTCGCTCTCTTCCCCTCTCTTCCCCTCTCTCTTCCCCTCTCTCCCTCTCTCTTCCCCTCTATCCCTCTCTCTTCCCCTCTCTCTTCCCCTCTCTCCCTCTCTCTTCCCGTCTCTCCCTTTCTCTTCCCCTCTATCCCTCTCTCTCCCCGCTCTCTTATCCTATCTTTAGCTCTTTCCCATCTCTTTTGTTCTCTCCCCCTCTTTCTATCTCTCACCCCTCTCTATCTCTCTCCGTGAAGGGGCGTGCCCGACCCCGCCCCTTCATGCCCAGCCACGCCCTATCACGCTTGGTCATGCCCCCACTCATGCCCAGCCACACCCACTTCTGCCCGCACTGGCTGCAAACAGCAGATCAGGTAGGGACCCTAAGGCCAGGTGTGTTTGTCCTCGTGCTGTCTCTACTGCGCATGACATTCTTCAGAAAAACACACTTAGCCTTTTATATTATTTTATAGGATACATATATTTAAAACTTTATATTAATGCATAAAGCGCCAAACCATAGCTGAGAGTGTCTTAAATAATGAAAACATACTTACCGAAAGACACCCATCCACATATAGCAGATAGCCAAACCAGTACTGAAAAAGTATCAGTAGAGGTAATGGTATATAAGAGTATATCGTCAATCTGAAAAGGGAGGTAGGAGATGAATCCCTACGACCGATAACAGAGAACATTTGAAAAGATTACCTGCAAGGAAAACCATAAAATCAATAGGCGATACTCTCTTCACATCCCTCTGACAAACATTGTACTCTGAGAGGAATTGAGCTTCAGAATGCTGAGAAGCGCATATCACAGAAGAAATCATAAAAATCAAGCACAAACTTACTTCACCACCTCCATAGGAGGCAAAGTTTGTAAAACTGAATTGTGGGTGTGGTGAGGGGTGTATTTATAGGCATTTTGAGGTTTGAGAAACTTTGCCCCTCCTGATAGGATTGTATATCCCATACGTCACTAGCTCATGGACTCTTACCAATTACATGAAAGAAAGTGTATTAATATAACTGTGTTGTTTATGCAAAACTGGGGAATGGGTAATAAAGGGATTATCTATATTTTTAAACAATACATTTTTTTTAGTTGACTGTCCCTTTAAAGAAGCAACAGTCTTAAAAGGGACATTAAAGTCAAAAGTAAAGGGATAGGAAACCCAAAAAATGTATTTGATGATTCAGATAAAACATGCAATTTTAAACAACTTTCTAATTTACTTCTTTTGTCATTTTTTTTTGTTCTCTTAGTATATGTTGTTGCTGAAAAGCAGGAATGCAACTTAGGAGCCAAGCCTTTTCTAGAGCATTATATGGCGGCAGTTTTACAAGAATGTTATTTATTCACAAGAGCACTAGAGGGCAGCACTATTTCCTGCCATGTATTGCTCCAGATGCCTACCTAGGCAAATTTGATAATAGAAGTAATTGGTATTTTTTATCTTTTATGCTCTGTGTCAATCACAAAAGAAAATGTTTGGGTTCAAATAAATTCAAACATGATTAACATAGAGCAGCAGTTTTAAGATACTTTCCAATTTACTTCCATTATCAAACTGTGAACTTTCTATATGCACACTCTCTGAGACATTAGCTAGTACTGAGCATGTGCAAGAGTTCACAGTCTATATGTATTTAAAGGGACAGTCAACACCATAATTTTTGTTGTTTTAAAAGACAGATAATCCCTTTATTATTAATTCCCCAGTTTTGCATAACCAACACAGTTATAATTATACACATTTTACCTCTGTAATTACCTTGTATCTAACCCTCAGCAGACTGCCCCCTTATTTCAGTTCTTTTGACAGACTTGCATTTTAGCCAATCAGAGCTGTCTCCATGGTAAATTCACATGCAAGAGCTCAATGTTATCTATATGAAACACATGAACTAACGCCCTCTAGTGGTGAAAAACTGTCAAAAAGCATTTAGCTTAGAGGCGGCCTTCAAGGTCTAAGAAATTAGCATATGAACCTCCTAGGTTTAGCTTTCAACTAAGAATACAAAGAAAACAAAGCAAAATTGGTGATAAAAGTAAACTGGAAAGTTGTTTAAAATTGCATGACCTATTTGAAACATGAAAGTTTTTTTTGGACTTGACTGTCCCTTTAAGTCTGTGATTGGCTGATGGCTGTCACATGATATAGGGGGCCGACAAATTAAAGAAAAAAAATTGAAACTTGTTAGAAAAAATGTAATTGCTCATTTAACCCCTTAATGACAACTGACGTACCAGGTACGTCATGCATTAACAAGCAGTTAATGACAATAGACGTACCTGGTACGTCAGTTGTCTAACAGAGTGCTGGAAGCGATCGCAATCGCTTCCAGCAGCTCTGAGGGTATTGCAGTGATGCCTCGATATGGAGGCATCCTGCAATACCCCTTTATAAGCCTCCGATGCAGAGGGTGTGGCCCTCTCTACACTAGAACATCGTTGGTGGGTGGGAGCAAAGCAGGGAGGCGGGTGGGCGGCCTGCAATGAGCTTATGATCATGTGGAGGGGGCGGGATCGGAGACGGGAGTGCCCGGGGGCGTGCATGGACACGCGCACGTGCACAGGGGGCGGCAGGTGGGCGCGTGCACGGGGCGGGAGCGGGTGGGAACCGCTACACTACAGAAAATTTAATATAAAAAATTGGGAGAAAAGGGGGAAATTTTAATTTCTAAATCAATCAAAGGGTTCTGGATGGGAGGGGGGGGGTGGGGGGATAAAGCTACACTACAGAAAAGGGCAAAAAATTAAAGCATATTTTTTTTTACTAAACTGGGTATTGGCAGACAGCTGCCAGTACCCAAGATGGCACCCATTAGGCTAGAGGGGGAGGGTTAGAGAGCTGTTTGATGGGGGATCCATGAGATTGGGGGCTAAGGGGAGATTCTACACAGCAGTATGTAAATATGCTAAAAAAAACAACCAAAAAAACAAATATACCTTTTATTTTAGTACTGGCAGACTTTCTGCCAGTACTTAAGATGGCAGGAACAATTGTGGAGTGGGGAAGGGAAGAGAGCTGTTTGGGAGGGATCAGGGGGTCTGATGTTTCAGGTGGGAGGCTGATCTCTACACTAAACCTAAGATTAACCCTGCAAACTCCCTACAAGCTACCTAATTAACCCCTTTACAGCTAGCCATAATACACGTGTGATGCGCAGCGGCATTTAGCGGCCTTCTAATTATCATAAAGCAATGCCAAAGCCATATAAGTCTGCTATTTCTGAACAAAGGGGATCCCAGAAAAGCATTTACAACCATTTGTGTCATAATTGCACAAGCTGTTTGTAAATAATTTTAGTGAGAAACCTAAAGTTTGTGAAAAAGGAAACATTTTTTTTTATTTGATCGCATTTGGCGGTGAAATGGTGGCATGAAATATACCAAAATGAGCCTAGATCAATACTTAGGGTTGTCTACTACACTACACTAAAGCTAAAATTAACCTTACAAGTTCCCTACAAGCTCCCTAATTAACCCCTGCACTGCTGGGCATAATACACATGTGGTGCGCAGCGGCATTTAGCAGCCTTCTAATTACCAAAAAGCAACGCCAAAGCCATATATGTCTGCTATTTCTGAACAAAGGGGATCCCAGAGAAGCATTTACAACCTTTTTGTGCCATAATTGCACAAGCTGTTTGTAAACGATTTCAGTAAGAAACCTAAAATTGTGAAAAATGTAAAGTTTTTTTTATTTGAACGTATTTGGCGGTGACATGGTGGCATGAAATATACCAAAATGGGCCTAGATCAATACTTTGGGTTGTTTACTACACTACACTAAAGCTAAAATGACCCCAAAAAGCCCCGTACATGCTCCCTAATTAACCCCTTCACTGCTGGGCATAATACACGTATGTGCGCAGTGGCATTTAGTGGCCTTCTAATTACCAAAAAGCAATGCCAAAGCCATATAAGTCTGCTATTTCTGAACAAAGGGGATCCCAGAGAAGCTTTTACAACCATTTATGCCATAATTGCACAAGCTGTTTGTAAATAATTTCAGTGAGAAACCGAAAGTTTGTGAAAAAAAATTGTGAAAAAGTGAACGATTTTTTTGTATTTGATCGCATTTGGCGGTGAAATGGTGGCATGAAATATACCAAAATGGGCCTAGATCAATACTTTGGGATGTCTTCTAAAACAAAATATCTACATGTCAATGGATATTCAGGGATTCCTGAAAGATATCAGTGTCCCAATGTAACTAGCGCTAATTTTGAAAAAAAAGTGGTTTGGAAATAGCTTGTATTTATTGCCCTATATCTTGCAAAAAAAGCAAAGAGCATGTAAACATTGGGTATTTCTAAACAGAAAATGGAAAAGTACTGTTGTCATTAAGGGGTTAAAATTCAGAGTGTTGCCTTTTTTTATGCACTTGTTGATTTTGCAATTGTATTATATTCATTGGTCCTTTATGAGTGCTGCTTCTTTCCATCTCTGTTATGGTATGGTTAAAGAGACAGTGCAATGTAAAAGTATTTCCTTCAGTTTGTTTAGAGTTACACTGGTCAACACTGATTTTATTGCCAATGATTTTAGTTCGATTTTAGGGTAACTGCTGATTCCGAACATGGCATTGTTTTTTTAGATTTGCACTAATTTTAGAGATAATTTAAGAAATAATGGATGACCCATTGAAAAACATAAAAAAATTGTTTTTTTTATATTTTTCATACTTGTCCAGAAAAAAATAAATTTTACATTGTAAATCGCTAACCGTTTCCTTGTTTCCTCCGCCTACTGCTCTCTTCCTGGTTCCTAACTGTTAGATGTAATAGCGTCATTAGACGTGCTCGTTCTAATTATCCTATTTTTTGGCGCATGCACATTAATACGAGCTACGCTATGATATCGTTGCTAATGACTGGATTTCCTGAAGCGGTTGAAATGCGCATGCGTTTATTGCGAATGCGCATCCGATAATGGAGTAAAACTGCTGGTTTGCCGCATGCGCATAGGAACATGTGGGCGTGAAACCAACACTTTGAGACGCCCATGGGGGACCAATTAGATCTTTAGAATGATCATTCGTCATGAATACCCCCCAAAAAAATTAGAATGCGGGCGGAGAGTCGGCTAACCAGACGGACA
The DNA here is from genome assembly GCF_027579735.1 of Bombina bombina. Classification (NCBI taxonomy): domain Eukaryota; kingdom Metazoa; phylum Chordata; class Amphibia; order Anura; family Bombinatoridae; genus Bombina; species Bombina bombina. The sequence goes on along the minus strand of NC_069501.1, from coordinate 1,205,670,099 downwards.
GCTTTGCATGAGCGAAAATAAGTATAAAATTCAAATTTACAAAAAATCATGAATGAAGGTGCTATTGATTTAATGTGATTTATGTAAACATAGATTGCGGGCTTCTCAACTTTACTTTCACTTTAATGCAAATTGCTTTTTTATGTGGGTCATCAGGACAATCACGTTGGAGGCTCCAGCAATATATCATGTGTCCATACCATCTGCATTGATACTTTTCCTCCATCACTTTTATCTCCTGAAGGAATCTCTTTCCTTGTTCCTCACTAAAATCACCAAAATTATCCAGAAATCTGTCTAAGTGGCTACGGAGAACGTGTACCTTTATGCTCATATTAGTACACAAATTTTTAAAGTTAGTGAGCAAATTGTGCACTAAGTCTTCATAATTGTCTGCTTTGGGGTCACCCAAAAAGTTCTTGACAACTAAGACACCCAGACAAAAACTTCAACATCATTCATAAATTTTATGAAATTCAAATAGTTGATGAGTTTGAGGACCATTAAAGATTTGTGCTGCTAGTTCTGTGCTTCGTCAGTCAAAGCTTGATATGGATTGGTGGAAGAATTATTTTTTTCTCTACCAACCAATAGCTCTTCATAATGTTTGCTGCACCCACAGTTATTTCTTCCCTTGAACGCCATGTCACATTTTCAAATGATCTTGCTTTGCCCTACTATCCCAAGGGAATTGAAACAAGGGTAAGTTTTGTTGAGTGAGCAATTGCAAAAGATGCAAAGCGGTTAACTCCTTTATCTTTATTTTGGCATTTGAAAAACGCTATGTAAACATAGCCAACAAAATAAATTAGGTAGGAGAGATACCCAGCAGAAGCAATCTCATTAAAAAAGCTCAGTCAAGTAAATGGCAGTGTAACTGGAAGAAGAGGTACTGCAAGGTGAAAGGCAAACTGCTAAGAGAACAGTCCAGCAAGCAAAGCAAGGTAATATGCTGGTATTCATGCAGCAAGAAATTAACTGTAGTAATTCACATACACCAGGATAATTCTCCCTATGCAAAATGGTGTTTCTTACTTTTTTAAAAATCTTTATTATGTTTAAATAATCTGGATGTAAGAAAAACAGATGTTCTAGTTCTTTTATTTAATAATTTAAGTAGTTTAAAAAAATTCAAACATTTGGACTTCACAAGGTTTTCACTAGGGATGGGCGAATGTTTTGCAACATTCGAAAAATAAAACAAATTTTAACACATTCGTTCATGCGAATCGAATTTTGAATGTTTACAGAACATTCTAACATTTGATTTTCGAATGATCGGTTTTGAATTTTACAATTACATTCGAAAATATTTGTTTCGAAATATTCAAATTTATATTTGTAATAGTATTTCTAATGCTTTCTTTAAATGTAATATTCGAATAATGCAATATTCTATATAGAAGCATTCAAAATATCATATTTGTATCTATTATGTATCAATTTACTAGATTCCCTACCACATGAACTATTGAACTTCTGAATAGTATTTGTTAAATATAATGTTAAATTCAAAATTTCGAATGTGGACATTCGATCTAATTATAAACATTCAAATTCGAAAGGGAGATTCGAAAACTATAAATAGTATTCGATTATAGAATTTTTAAGAATATTAGTTCTTATCAACATTCGGATTTATAATTCAAATTTCGGTAATAACATTCGTTCTAACATTCGAATTCGGAAATTTACACATTCGCCCATCCCTAGTTTTCACATAGAAAAATTATAATAAAATGGATTTTAAAAGGTCCCACAGATTTTTTATTTATTTAAGACACATGGAAATTAAAAGTAATTATTTATATAGATCATACAATTATTTTTAAAAAAAAACTTTCCAATACACTTATTATTATTAACAGGTATTTGTAGAGCGCCAATTTATGTTTTTTTATTGCTATCCTTTCCTTGAGAGCATATCTAAGTAAGTTCAGCAGCGTGCATGTTCTGGTGCACTTTATGGAAGCTGTGTTTTTAATATTGTTTGTAACAATGTTATAAATATAGTGCTCCGCATACAAATACAGTCATGTGCTTGCCTTAATATGCTGTTATAAGTAACCAAATTTACTTATTTACGTATACTCTTTCTGAGTTATGAAAGTATACTTTTGATTCCCATGTCCCTTTATGGGACACCGCTGACAGCTGTCTAAAATATTACAAAGTAAGGCAGAATTTGAGCTAATAATAAAATCCTGATTCTAATGCAGACCAAACCCATTGCTAATGATATAATACTATGGGCTAGCTTTCAAGTGGCGCACTATATAGCACTCCCGCTTGAGCGATAAATTTGCTAAAAGTATGCTTTTTACTCATGTCAGGTAGCACACGTATTACAAGTTGAAAGTAAAATGTTTTTGCACAAGCACTAACCCGACGCACACAAAAAGACAACCTTCGCACACAAAAAGACAACATTAACGTATTCCCCCGTAGACTTAAATGTCAAGTGAAAAGTGAAATATAAAACTAACACCCTTACTCGCACGCAAACCTGATCGTGTTTCACCAAGTGCAATAACCCAACATTCCAATGTTCTTCAATAATAAGAATATGTTCTATTTATTCATAAATACATATTTATATATATATATATATATATATATATATATATATATATATATATATATATATATATATGATTTTTTGGTAAAATATATACCTATGTCTATATATAAAGATGATTAGACATAGGTATATATATATATATATATATATAAAAAAAAAAATATATATATAGGACAGTGGCGTATTTAGGTTTTGTGCTGCCCTAGGCACTCAGAATCCAGCTGCCCCCCAGGATTTAGGCCATTCTTGGCCATAAAATATTTTGTTTAAACACTTCTTAAAAAAATAAGCCACACAATCGTTTCAAACTCAGAAGAGTGAAAGAAAGCAGATGTACTTGGAAACAGAAAAGCAACTTCATCCCCACTGGTGATCATTAAAGGGACAGTCTACACCAGAATTTTTATTGTTTTAAAAGATAGATAATCCCTTTATTACCCATTTCCCAGTTTTGCATAACCAACACAGTTATAATAATATACTTTTAACCTCTGTGATTATCTTGTATCTTAGCCTGTGCAAACTGCCCCTTTTTTCAGTTATTTGACAGACTTGCAGTCTAGCCAATCAGTGCCTGCTCCCAGATTACTTCACGTGCACGAGCACAGTGTTATCTATATGAAATATGTGAACTAACACCCTCTAGTGGCGAAAAACTGTTAAAATGCAATCTGAAAGAGGTGGGATTCAAGGTCTAAGAAATTAGCATATTTACCTCCTAGGTTAAGCTTTCAACTAAGAATACCAAGAGAACAAAGCAAAATTGGTGATACATTATGCTTATTAACCCCTAATCTGCTGCCCCCGACACCGCCACCACCTACATTATACTTATTAACCCCTAATCTGTCGCCCCGCCACCGCCGCCACCTACATTATACTTATTAACCCCTAATCTGCCGCCCCGCCACCGCCGCCACCTACATTATACTTATTAACCCCTAATCTGCCGACCCAACACTGCCGCCACCTACATTATACTTATTAACCCCTAATCTACCGCCCCGCCACCGACGCCACCTACATAAAGTTATTAACTCCTATCCCACTGCTCCGGAGACCACCGCAACTAAATAAATGTATTAACCCCTAAACCCCTGGCCTCCCACATCACAAGCACGTAATAAACCTATTAACCCCTAAACCGCCAGCCCCTCACATCGCCATAAACTAAATTAAACTATTAACCCCTAAACCTAACAACCTGCTAACTTTATATTAAATATTAACTCCCTATCTTATAATAAATTTAAACTTACCTTTAGATGTAAATTAAACTATATTTAACTAATAATTAACCTACCCTAACTATTATACTAAAATTACATTAAACTATATTAAACTAACAATTAACCTACCCTAACTGTTATACTAAAATTTAACTATATTAAACTAATAATTAATCTACCCTAACTGTTATACTAAAATTACATTAAACTACAAATTAAATTAACTATATTATATATTTAAACACTTAACCCTACTCAAATAATTTAAATCTACAAAAAAAATTACAAAGTTACAAAAAACTAACAACTAAAATATAACAAACACTAAGGCCTAGATTTGGAGTTTGGCGTTAGCCGTGAAAACCAGAGTTAGAGGCTCCTAACGCTGGTTTTAGGCTAACTCCGGTATTTGGAGTCACTCAAAAAAGGGTCTAACGCTCACTTTTCAGCCGCGACTTTTCCATACCGCAGATCCCCTTACGTCAATTGCATATCCTATCTTTTCAATGGGATCTTTCTAACTCCGGTATTTAGAGTCGTGTCTGAAGTGAGCGTTAGAAATCTAACGACAAAACTCCAGCCGCAGAAAAAAGTCAGTAGTTAAGAGCTTTCTGGGCTAACGCCGGTTCATAAAGCTCTTAACTACTGTACTCTAAAGTACACTAACACCCATAAACTACCTATGTACCCCTAAACCGAGGTCCCCCCACATCGCCGACACTCGATTAAATTTTTTTAACCCCTAATCTGCCGACCGCCACCTACGTTATACTTATGTATCCCTAATCTGCTGCCCCTAACACTGCCGACCCCTATATTATATTTATTAACCCCTAACCTGCCCCCCACAACGTCACCGCCAACTACCTACAATAATTAACCCCTAATCTGCCGACCGCAAAGCGCCGCCACCTATATTATAGCTATGTACCCCTAATCTGCTGCCCCTAACACCGCCGACCCCTATATTATATTTATTAACCCCTAATCTGCCCCCCACAACGTCGCCTCCACCTGCCTACTCTTATTAACCCCTAATCTGCCGGACCGCACTGCTACTATAATAAAGTTATTAACCCCTAATCCGCATCACTAACCCTATAATAAATAGTATTAACCCCTAATCTGCCCTCCCTAACATCGCCGACACCTAACTTCAAACATTAACCCCTAATCTGCCGACCGGAGCTCACCGCTATTCTAATAAATCTATTAAACCCTAAAGCTAAGTCTAACACTAACACCCCCCTAAGTTAAATATAATTTTAATCTAACGAAATTAATTAACTCTTATTAAATAAATTATTCCTATTTAAAACTAAATACTTACCTGTAAAATAAATCCTAATATAGCTACAATATAAATTATAATTACATTGTAGCTATTTTAGGATTAATATTTATTTTACAGGCAACTTTGTAATTATTTTAACCATGTACAATAGCTATTAAATAGTTAAGAACTATTTAATAGTTACCTAGTTAAAATAATTACAAAATTACCTGTAAATTAAATCCTAACCTAAGTTACAATTAAACCTAACACTATACTATCATTAAATTAATTAAATAAAATACCTACAATTACCTACAATTAAACCTAACACTACACTATCAATAAATTAATTAAATACAATATGTACAAATAACTACAATGAAATAAACTAACTAAAGTACAAAAAATAAAAAAGAACTAAGTTACAAAAAATAAAAAAATATTTACAAACATAAGAAAAATATTACAACAATTTTAAACTAATTACACCTACTCTAAGCCCCCTAATAAAATAACAAAGACCCCCAAAATAAAAAATGCCCTACCCTATTCTAAATTACTAAAGTTCAAAGCTCTTTTACCTTACCAGTCCTGAACAGGGCCCTTTGCGGGGCATGCCCCAAGAAGTTCAGGTCTTTTTCCTGTAAAAAAAAACATACAATACCCCCCCCAACATTACAACCCACCACCCACATACCCCTAATCTAACCCAAACCCCCCTTAAATAAACCTAACACTAAGCCCCTGAAGATCATCCTACCTTGTCTTCACCTCACCAGGTATCACCGATCCGTCCTGGCTCCAAAATCTTCATCCAACCCAAGCGGGGGCTGGCGATCCATCATCCGGTGGCTGAAGAGGTCCAGAAGAGGCTCCAAAGTCTTCATCCTATCCGGGAAGAAGAGTAGATCCGGACCGGCAACCATCATCTTTCAAGCGGCATCTTCTATCTTCATCCGATGAGGACCAGCTCCATCCTGAAGACCTCCGACGCGGACCCATCTTCATCCGGCGACGTCCAACTGAAGAATGACGGTTCCTTTAAGGGACGTCATCCATGATGGCGTCCCTTGCAGGTGGAGGTGACGTTGTGGGGGGGCAGATTAGGGATTCTATCAGCCAATCGGAATTAAGTTAGGAATATTCTGATTGGCTGAAGTGTTAGGTTTAATTGTAACTTAGGTTAGGATTTATTTTACAGGTAATGTTGTAATTATTTTAACTAGGTAACTATTAAATAGTTCTTAACTATTTAATAGCTATTGTACCTGGTTAAAATAAATACAAAGTTACCTGTAAAATAAATATTAATCCTAAAATAGCTACAATGTAATTATAATTTATATTGTAGCTATATTAGGATTTATTTTACAGGTAAGTATTTAGCTTTAAATAGGAATAATTTATTTAATAAGAGTTAATTAAAAATTATATTTAATTTAGGGGGGTGTTAGTGTTAGGGTTAGACTTAGCTTTAGGGGTTAATATATTTATTAGAATAGCGGTGAGCTCCGGTCGGCAGATTAGGGGTTTGTTACGGTTACCCTTAGTCTCGCTGAGAGATGGACCGCTTAGTAGCCTGGATTCCTATTGCTGAAGAGGGGAGAAACTGCTTTCCATAGTATTCTATATGAGTCTCGCAAATGTAGAATAATCCCCCTTAGCTGTAGTACAGCTAGGATACCCTTCTGCCCACAAAAACGAGTCAACGCTGCGATTGAGGGACAACCAAGAACTGAGGACTGGGATGCCCAGCCTGCTTTTTATTTAGGTTACATGCACACAGGGCACTCCCAGGGGGGGAAGCATAAAATCCCCCATCACACATTTAGACAAAGCCCTTGGACAGGCCACCGCAGATAACAAGTACACACAAGAAAACAATTGAGTCCTTCTTATCACCTAGCAGTGAATGCTTATCACAAACTTAATTACAGTACACAATATGCTAGGAAACCTGCCTCAGAAAATAGTTTTCTCAAAACTGAACAGAGTTAACCCTTTATGAAATGATACTTGTTACAGTTTTCTTGGAGCCCTTCTTAGGCGCTGGCTTGGCTGGTTCAGGCATTGCTGCTGGGAAATAAGTTTCTTCACAACAAAATAACTAATGCTTCTGTAACAGGGTTAATAATTTAAGTTAGGTGACGGCGATGTTAGGGAGGGCAGATTAGGGGTTAATACTATTTATTAAAGGTTTAGTGAGGCGGATTAGGGGTTAATAACTTTATTATGATAGCGGTGCGGTCCGCTCGGCAGATTAGGGGTTAATAAGTGTAGGCAGGTGGAGGCGACGTTGTGGGGGGGCAGATTAGGGGTTAATAAATATAATATAGGGGTCGGCGGTTTACGGAGCGGCAGATTAGGGGTTAAAAATAATATGCAGGGGTCAGCGATAGCGGGGGCGGCAGATTAGAGGTTAATAAGTGTAAGGTTAGGGGTGTTTAGACTCGGGGTACATGTTAGGGTGTTAGGTGCAGACGTAGGAAGTGTTTCCGCATAGCAAACAATGGGGCTGCATTAGGAGCTGAACGCGGCTTTTTTGCAGGTGTTAGGTTTTTTTTCAGCTCAAACAGCCCCATTGTTTCCTATGGGGGAATCGTGCACGAGCACGTTTTTGAGGCTGGCCGCGTCCGTAAGCAACTCTGGTATCGAGAGTTGAAGCTGAGTTAAATATGCTCTACGCTCCTTTTTTGGAGCCTAACGCAGCCTTTATGTGGACTCTCAATACCAGAGTTATTTTTATGGTGCGGCCAGAAAAAAGCCGGCGTTAGCTACGCGGGTCCTTACCGACAAAACTCTAAATCTAGCCGTAAGTTACAAAAAAAAATAAACACTAAGTTACACAAAATAAAAAAGAAATTATCAAATATTTAAACTAATTACACCTACAAATAGCCCATAAAAGGGACTTTTGCGGGGCATTGACCCAAAGAAATCGGCTTTTTTACCTATAAATAAAAAATACAAACAACCGCCCCAAGAGTAAAATCCTCAACCCACACAACCAACCCCCCCAAATAAAAACCTAACTAAAAAAACCATAGCTCCCCATTGCCCTGAAAAGGTCATTTGGATGGGCATTGCCCTTAAAAGGTCATTTAGCTCTATTGCTGCCCAAACCCTAATCTAAAACTAAAACCCACTCAATAAACACTTAAAAAAAACCTAACACTAACCCCTGAAGATCCACTTACAGTTTTGAAGATCCGACATCCATCCTCAAAGAAGCTGGGAGAAGTCCTCATCGAAGCCGGCAGAAGTCTTCATCCAAGCCCGCAGACGTCTTCACCCAGGATCAGCCAATAGGATGAAAGCTCAATCCTATTGGCTGATTGCAACATTTTTTTTTCAACCTTAGTTCCGATTGGCTAATAGAATTCTATTAGCCAATCGGAATCTAAGGGACGCCATCTTGGATGATGTAATGTAAAGGAACATTCATTGTTCAAGAAGACGTTGAATGAAGAGGATGCTCCGTGTCGGATGTCTAGAAGATGGAGCCGCTCTGCGCTGGATGGATGAAGATAAAAGATGCAGTCTGGGTGAAGACTTCTGCGGGCTTGGATGAAGACTTTGGCCGCTTGGATGAAGACTTCTTTTTTTATTTGTTTTTTTTTTTTTTTTCTTTTTTTTTTTTATTTTCAAAAGCTTTATTGATACTACATCTCCAAGTTACAAAAAAAATAAATAAAAATACATTCTTCATTATTCATGTTTACAATTAAACTTCTTATAGTACCATCTATAATTACGAACTAACTAATACAGAGTTAACTCTTATAGCTAGAGTTCACATGATTCACCAGCAATCTTATCATCTAACGCCTTAAACACAACCTTCTTCTTATATTTGAAACAAAAAAAAGGAAGGATAATATTCCAAATATATTAATTGTAGAATATCATGATACTGGGGGGGGGAAAGGGGAGGGAAAAAAAAAAAAAAAAAAAAAAAAAAAAAAAATATTTATAAAGACCCCCCTCTCCATTCTTCCCTGTCTCTCTCTCTGACTCCTTTACCATCCACCCCAACTCTGCAGGAATAATCCTGCTATGATGTTAATCATTACGTATTCTGTGTTTCTAAACGCGGCTGTCAATTGAATTTGTATATTCAGGGGTAATGATAAAATTAACTTTTTCCATTTTTTAAAAAATAATTCTTCTAGCGGACTAGCTGGTTCTCGTGAGTCATATTGTTCTAACATACATTGTTTAACTACTCCATTTTTACATGTCGCCAGTTTGGGAGCCTTTGTCCCTTTCCAATCCTTCAAAATTAGATTTCTAGTTATAAAAATTATAGTATTAATTAAGTCATTCTCTTTAGCTCTGTCTGAGTATTTTACTAGGAAGAAAACATGAAAAATTTGAATCTCAAATTCTATATCAAGCTTCTTCTTGATCCAATAATTAATTTGTCTCCATAGTTGGTTTACTTTAGGACAGCTCCAAAAATAATGAGTGATATCCGCTTCCTCTGCATTACACTTCGGGCACCTTACAGTAGTCCCATACCATCTGGATAAATTTCTATTAGTTATATAGACTTTCCTAATTAGCTTCAAATGTGATTCTCGCCAGTTAGTTGGAACCCAAAATTTATAGTTTAACTTCAACGATTGCTCAATATCTTTTAGGGTTAGATTTGGAAACTCTCTATGCCATCTATCTTTTATCAGCCGTATATGTCCTTCATTATTAAATGAATTAATTACATTATAAATTATTGAGATTGATGTCTTGCCACTTTCATATAGCTTAATGACATTCTCTAACACCCCCAAAGACCAATTGGGGTTATATTTGGTTTGTAAGCTATTAATGAAGTGGCGTACTTGTAAAAAAGCAAAAAAATCTTTCTTCGGAAGATCGTAAATTCTAGCTAGGTTTATAAATGAGTTAACTGATAGATCTTCCGTTAGTAATTGTCTAGCAAACATTAAGCCTTTCCTTTTCCATCTATGGAATACTGTTTGTGACAGACCCGGCTGAAATTCCGGGTTGCCACCAATGCTGAGCACCTTTGTACAGTATGGATTAACCTGTACTCTAGAACATACCTTTTGCCATGCCTTTATAGTATTAATGATAGTTGTCATCTTTGCGATTTTCTTAGGTATTCTATGGATAGGGCAGTGTAATAGTGTTCCCAACCTAAATGGTTCAGCCATAAAGTTTTCTATATTGCCAATTGTTCCGTATTCTTGGGACGTTATCCAGTCCATTGCATATTTTGATGTGGTAACTAGGTTGTATATCTCTAAATTCGGGAAATCTAGCCCTGCCGCTAGTTTGTTAAGTTGTAGTTTATCTAATCCGATCCTTGCCCTTTTCCCAGCCCATATAAACTGTGTACAATGTTTGTTAAAATCTCTAATGTCCCTTTTGTGTAATAGTATAGGAATATTCTGGCAGAGATATAGAATTTTAGGAAATATAACAGATTTAATTAACATTATTCTAGCTGTTATGGAGATAGGAAGATTGGACCATATTGATAGTTTTCCTTGGCATTCCCTAAATACCCTGGGGTAGTTTAATTCATAGCACTCCATCATATTATTAGAGAGCATAATGCCTAAGTACTTAATATGCTTTTGTTCTTTAAAAGGTAATGGACCTTTCAACTTCGGAGGTTTCTTTAACCATAACAATTCTGATTTCCCATAATTAATCGTGTAGCCTGAAATCTCGCTAAATAACTGTGTTTCTTCTAATAATAATGGTAAAGTTTTTTCAATATTACTTAGGTATACTAGTAGATCGTCAGCATAGAGCGAAAGCACCATTTTTTGATCACCAATGATAATTCCTGACAGGCATTCTCTTAAACGAATTGCAAAAGGTTCAATCGATAGGTTAAATAACAGGGGGGATAGGGGGCAACCCTGCCGCGTCCCTCTCTGTAACCTAAACTTTTCAGAGGTTAAGCCATTGACTATTACCGCTGACATCGGATTATTATATAAAATTTTTATAACATTTATAATATTATCTTTAAATCCGAATTTCTCTAAGGTTGTAAATAAGTGGTCCCAGCTAATGTAGTCGAATGCTTTCTCAGCGTCAACAGCCAAAATTGCCGCGTCCAGCATCCCATCCCCCATGTCATTTTTAATTTTATTTTGTATATGTTCTATTATCAGCATTGTTTTCCGAATGTTTTTAACAGGATTTCTCCCAGGCATAAAACCCGTTTGGTTATCATGGATGATATCTGATATATAGGGTTTTAATCGGTTAGCAATTATTGCGGTTAATAGCTTATAGTCTGTGTTCAATAATGAAATTGGACGGTAAGATGCTGGGTTTTCTGGGTCTTTATCTTTTTTGAGGATGAGTGAGATGTTGGACGCGGCAAAGTTGGAAGAGCATTGTTTCTGGTATAGAAAATAGCCATTATATACATTATACAGGACCGGGGTTATTTCTTCTACTAATATTTGATAAAATTCCGCCGGTAGTCTGTCAGGCCCTGGTGCTTTATTACTTTTAAGCTTTCTTATCCCTTGTTCTATTTCAATTAATGAAATTGGTGAGTTAATACTTTCCATTATATCCTGTGACAGTATAGGTAATTTTACTTTCTCCCAAAAATTTTTTTTGATCTCTGTATTGGTTATCCTTGCTGTATATATATTCTTAAAAAATTCTATGAATACCTTCTGTATTTCTTTATTTGAGGTAACTCTCTCTGACCCTTGTTTAATTACCCCTATATTATTTTTATTTCTACTTTTAGTTATAGAGGCTAAATATTTGGCTGACCTTCCCCTGAAACCGCCGTATAGTGCTTTTATACGTATTTCTTCCTGAATCATATGTTGCTTTATAAGTAAATCTCTCTGGGTCTTTAGATTTATGTATTTTTCCCAAAACATTCTCTTTGGTTGGGCAAGGTATGCATTAAAACTGTTCCTTACTGCATTGGAAAGCTGTTCCTCCTGTTGTTTCTTTTTTCCCTTACTTTTGCAGAGGTATGCCTTTACCTCCCCTCTTAGTACTGCTTTACCACATTCCCAAAATATTTCAGATTTGTTTTCATACGCCCTATTATGTAATGCATACTCTTGCCATCTACTCTTCAGCCAATTCTGAAAACTAACACTTTTTGCTAAATGTCTGGGAAAAAATACATCATTGCTAGCTTGTTTTTGGAAAGTTTTTAACTCTAAATCTAATAGAATTACAGCGTGATCTGATAACTTAATGTCGCCTATTTCTGCCCTTACTTTCTTACCCGTCATTATATCAGTTACTAGGAACATATCAATCCTTGAAAACGTCTGGTGTGATTGGGAGATACATGTAAAAGTTCTATTGTCTGGATTTTGAAGTCTCCAAATGTCTTTTGTTCCAGTTTTATGACAAAATGTATGCAAAATTCGTGATTCTCTGTCTCTTCTAGCCCTACATTTACTACTTAACCTATCTAAATTAGGCGAAAAAACCAAATTGAAATCTCCCCCTATAATCAAATCTTGGTCTCTATAAGCCATTAGTTTCCCTGCTAGTGTATCCCAAAATTGTCCATCTACTTTATTCGGTCCATATACATTACACAAAATAAACAATTTTCTATCAATTTCAATATGGATAATCAAGAATCTGCCTAGTGGGTCTATTATTTTCTTAGTTATTTTATATGTTAGTAATTTATTTATTAATAATACCACCCCATTTTTCCTTTTATCATAATCAGACGATATTACCTCGCCTACCCACTTTGTTTTTAATTTAATAGCTTCTTTCTCAGGCAGGTGTGTCTCTTGTAACATCACTATTTGTGGTTTGTATGTTCCTAATAATTTAATAATTGATTTCCGTTTTAATGGGGATGATATCCCGCCCACGTTCCAAGAGGCTATTTTTAAATTCTCATTCATTTATTCTAAATTAATACTCCTTATTATACAGTAACTTTACCTGGCAAATCATTGCAAAAAGGACAACGAGAGACAGAGACATGGAGAGAGGGGAAAAAAAAAAAAAAAAAACCCTCTCCCCTCCCCCCCCCCCCAGAACACTTCAAAGGCATTATATTTCATACAACCATTAGGATAAAACCCCCTGTAAATAATAAAACAAAACCTCAGCAACCGCTGTTCAAATAACATTTGTCTGGTGAGATAACCATTTGTATCTTTCATTACCTTCTTTGTACAATAACTCAATTTGAGGGTATGCTGTAACCATCCAGTTCCCTTTATATATAGTCTATATTTCCTTGATCTATCCCTCCTTAGACCTATTTTTATCTTATGTGTAAATCGCATCCCATGCGAAAAAGTTCCTATCAAATACTTATCCAACCTCTTCTTTTAAGATAGGGAATGTAGTGTAAATTCTGCCTATGTTATTGATTAATCCCTTTCTCTCTACAAAATATTCTCGCTTCCTGAGGGGTTTCGAGGGTCTTAGGCCCTTCTTCTGTTAAAATAATTAGCTTGGCTGGGTACACTAATCTAACGTTGTAATTTGCTTTGATCAGCTGTGAACAAAAGGGTGTCATTAATCTTCTTTTGGCCGAGGTCTCTGCCGAGAAATCTTGGAATAACATTATCTTATTTTGTTCTATCATGACTGGAAATGTTTTCCTATAATGCCTCATCATATTAACTTTATCTGTAAATTTTAAAAACTTAACAATTATCGGCCTCGGTTGTGACACACCCTCTGGGTTCTTATGAATAATCCCCATTCTATGTATTCTTTCAATTTGTAGCAGTTGGGACTCTGAGTACATATTCAGGGCTTTCGGCAGTGTATTAGTAATGAAATAAGCCAAATCTTTAAAATCAGCATTCTCAGGGACCCCTATAATTCTAATGTTATTGCGTCGTGCCCTATCCTCCAAATCTTCTACCTTTTTCTGCATCGTATCTGAGTGAATCTGTAATCTTGTATTAGTCTGCTCTATCTGAATCAATCTATCTTCTAAGTCAGACACCCTATTTTCTACCTCTTCTATTCTTGCAGTGAACTGTCTAACTTCAGTCGATAAAGAGTTGATATCATGCTTGATTTCCACTTTTAGGGCATCTAACTGTAACGTGAACACTCTGGAAATTTGGGCTACTATCTCAGCTGTATTGTTTGCAGATAGCTGGATCTCAGTATCAGTTTGTAGTGTCTCGGCACCTAACTCTGAGTTTTTGGGGTTATTCTTTTTATCTCTATGTCTCGGTGGCATAGCTGGGGAGCTCCCTTTAGAAGCCGCTATATATTTATCCATCAGAGTATTTATCAATTTTTAAGGGAGCAAGTGTAAACAAGTGTTATGTGAAGAAGAAAAAAAAAAAAAAAAAAAAAAAAAAAAAAAGTGAAGTGCAAAAAGTGCAAAAAAAAATAAAAAAAAAAATAGAAATATGGCTCTATTTTAATAGAGCTTACACTTAAAAAAATAGAAAAAAGATTCTCTAAAACTTATTTATCTCCTGTGTGTGTATCTTTAGTGAATTTTTAGTGAACTAAATGTTATTTAGGTGAAGTTCCAGTGATTACGGCCTATCTCCGAGACATAAAGCAAAATAAACAGTGCTGTATTCTTGTTTTAACCCAGATATTGTGTATGTTCTACGTGTGATTTAGGATACCGAGTTTACAAAAAACCTTTCCTGCAATATTTCTAGACTATATCACTTAAATTACCAAGCCTGTGTATATCTATATATATATTTGCACAATCTGAGGTATTATAGCCTTAATTACTACAGCTTCCGCCTCTCTAAATACCTTTCTCCTAAGCTTACTTCTTAGATACAGATACTCTACAAAAAAAGGATCTCTCTGTAGTTTAGACTATAACAAAATTGGGTATTTCCCCACTAGGGCTCTTTGAATTTTCAACCTAGGTACTCTATGACCAAAAAAAAAAAAAAAAAAAAAGAAGAGGAGGGAAAAAATAATAATAAAAAAAAAAAAAAAAAAAATAGCACACAGCCTTATAAATGTAAGTCACAACTACAATGGTAACCTGATGGCAACCAGCTGGGGAGAAAAAAACTGAGGCAAACAAAAAAAAAAACAGAAAAAAGGAAAACACAGAGCAAAGCAACAGAAAATCCAAAAATCAAAATACAAACAAGTCCCCCTTTCCCTGTTCAAATTAGTCCCCTCTGAAAAAAGGAAAGTTAATCTCTCCTGGAAAAAAAGAAAGTTAGTCTCTTCTGAGAAAAAAGAAAGGAGAGTTAGTCCCCTCTGGAAAAAGTAAAGTTAGACCCTTCTGGGAAAAAAAAATATCTTTCCAGCTCTCTGGGCTCTACCGAAGCCTATGGCTTCTCCTGGTCCTGCTTTTCTATTGTAACACACAGAAATGGCACCGGCAGTCCGTAACAGCCGTTAACTTTATAATCTTCCTCTTCTCCTTGATATCAAAATGGGGGGTGTAAAAAATTTTTATGGCTCTCTGCTTTCTTAGCTCCTACCCGAAGGTTATGGGAGCTCTACTTTATACTCCTACCCGTAAGGGTTATGGGAGTCTGCCCTGGCATATTTGGTGCCGCTAATTTGGTGTGTTTGTAATGATGTTGCACTGATGTTGCAATGATGTCGCTTTCTAGCTTCGCAATAAAACAAACATAAACGGACCTTTCCCAGCTGCACAGATAAAGGATAGTTTCCTCAGGCTGCAGTTTCCTCAACCTTTATTCCTCTTTATCCCTGTTTTGCCTGCTTCCCCTGTAAGGGCTTTGCTCAAGGGTGCTGTATAGCGACTCTTCTCTCCCCCCCCCCCCTCCACTCTGTCCCTTTGGTTTTATTCAGCTTTAGTAATTTTACATAGTACCTTAGTGACCGTAGAATATCCGGTATGTATCTGTATGTATCCGCTGCCCAGAGGCACACCGTTAACTATCCCCTCACCTTGTGAGGTCAGGCACACCTCTCAGCAACACCACGATGTCTTCTAGAGGGGGGGGGGGTGGGAGCTTGATGGAATTTTTACCAGGGTCCACAGCGCTGCTTCAGGATCCGCTCCCCGTCCAAACTTGCAGGGTACTGTTTCCTCGCCCCCGGCCGAGTGCTGTCAATATAGCCTGCACGCTGTAGGTAAGGCTCTTCCGTCCGCTTACTTAATTAGCTTGGGTACTCCGTTTCTTATGTGAGAACGAGCAATGAAGTTGCTTCAGACACAGAAGCCTCTCTTATGGCTGACTTCCAGGTGCCGACCGCTCCTGCAGTCTATCCACTATCCGGGTCGCCTGTGTGTAGCGGCCAAGGATCAATGCACCTAAGGAGCTGGTGTACAAGCTCAGGGGAGAAGCGCCAAGCTGCAAGCGTCCTGCTTGCTCCGCCTCTTCCGGAAGTCCTGGATGAAGACTTCTGCCGGCTTCGATGAGGACTTCTCCCGGCTTCTTTGAGGATGGATGTCGGATCTTCAAAACTGTAAGTGGATCTTCAGGAGTTAGTGTTAGGTTTTTTTAAGGGTTTATTGGGTGGGTTTTAGTTGTAGATTAGGGTTTGGGCAGCAATGGAGCTAAATGCCCTTTTAAGGGCAATGCCCATCCAAATGCCCTTTTCAGGGCAATGGGGAGCTTAGGTTTATTTAGTTAGTTTTTTATTTGGGGGGGTTGTTTGTGTGAGTGGTGGGTTTTACTGTTGGGGGGGTGTTTGTATTTTTATTTACATGTAAACGAGCTGATTTCTTTGGGGCAATGCCCTGCAAAAGGCCCTTTTAAGGGCTATTTGTAGTTTATTGTAGGTTAGGGGTTTTTTTATTTTGGGGGGGGCTTTTTTATTTTCATAGGGTTCTTAGATTAGGTGTAATTAGTTTAAATATGTGATCATTTCTTTTTTATTTTGTGTAACTTAGTGTTTATTTTTTTTTTGTAACTTAGTGTTTGTTATTTTTTGTAACTTAGTTGTTAGTTTTTTTAACATTGTAATTTTTTATTGTAGATTTAAATTATTTGAGTGGGGTTAGGTTTTTAAATATATAATATAGTTAATTTAATTTGTAGTTTAATGTAATTTTAGTATAACAGTTAGGGTAGATTAATTATTAGTTTAATATAGTTTAATGTAATTTTAGTACAATAGTAAGGGTAGGTTAATTATTAGTTTAATATAGTTTAATGTAATTTTAGTATAATAGTTAGGGTAGATTAATTAATAGTTTAATATAGTTTAATTTAAATCTAAAGGTAAGTTTAAATTTATTATAATATAGGGATGAGTTAATATTTAATATAAAGTTAGCAGGTTGTTAGGTTTAGGGGTTTATAGTTTAATTTAGTTTATGGAGATGTGGGGGGCTGGCAGTTTAGCGGTTAATAGGTTTAGTTAGTGGTAGTGATGTGGGAGGCCAGAGGTTTAGGGGTTAATACCTTTAGTTAGTTGTGGCGGGGTTCGGGAGCTGCGGGATAGGGGTTAATAACTTTATTAGAGTGGCGGTGTTTAGTGACAGGGTATAAATAAAGCTGTGAAAAAGCCGAATAGCAGCGAGATCGATGACTGTTTAGTTAACAACAGTCCGCTGCTCATCGCCCTGTACTTGGTGTGCGGCTTTTTGACAGCTTTTTATATAAATATGGAGAACGTATTCAGGTCCGCGGCCACGATGTTAGGCGATGTTAGGCGAGCGTATTGGTGCCATTGAATTAAGAACAGTTGACAGCTTGATAAGTAGGCCTCATGGACTCAACTGTATAAAAGGACTTCTGCTATATTAATTTGTGAGTGACCGTGACCCACCTGAGCTCCTCCATTGATCTCATCTGACCGACTGCTTTCACTCCCACAGTGCCACCACTGACTGATGTGGACTCCGACTTCGCCTAACCTGGTTGCCGCTTGGGATATCACGTGCTCTCTCAAATGTGCAGACAGCAGGAAGGCAACTTGTGGAAAGCGTCATGTGACCTCGACGGAAAGCCGGTCATGTGACGCGTCGGCAGTAAGCCACCCAGACCCAACAAAATCAATTTTATTTTTTTAAAGCCACGCGGTCAGTGCAGCGGCCGGGGCAAGTGTCGACTTTTAAATTTGCCGCCCTAGGCATGGGCCTTGTTTGCCTAGGCCTTAATACTCCCCTGATATAGGAATGTCTATTTTTAAATACATAGAACATATTCCCCTAACTGAAGAACATTGGAATGTGAAATATTTAGTAAATACACAGTTAAACACTTTATTAAATATGAATAGCGCATAAAAATATGATTTTTCATGTTTTCAGCAACTTGACTGCAAAGAGTTCCAATGCACTTATATATTTGTGTCTATATTTGTGTGAATATGTACAGTATTTATAGTGTATATATGTCTGTAAATACACACCCATATACTATATATATATACAGGTAGCCCTCAGTTTACGCCGGGGTTAGGTTCCAGAAGGAATGGTTGTAAATCGAAACCGTTGTAAATTGAAACCCAGTTTATAATGTAAGTCAATGGGAAGTGAGAGAGTTAGGTTCCAGGCCCGTCTCAAAATTGTCATAAGTAACACCTAATACATTATTTTTAAAGCTTTGAAATGAAGACTTTAAATGCTAAACAGCATTATAAACCTAATAAAATAATCACACAACACAGAATATATAATTAAACTAAGTTAAATTAACAAAAACATTTGCTAAACAGCATTATAAACCTAATAAAATAATCACACAACACAGACTTCACTTGCATTTTTCTGCAAACAGTTCATTCTATGCATTCCAATCTGGACTGATTTATAGACAGGAAGATCTTGTTCCTTTGAAATCTGCTCAATAGCTCAGGTCTGGTTAAACTGATTAATTTCAGCTTGCTTGGCTTTGCTGCAACACAAGCGGACAGCTCCACCTACTGGCTATTTTAATAAATGCACTGCTTCTCAATGCTTTTCAATAGCAGTCACATGACTGGAAAAAAAGGTTGTTATTCTGAAACGGTGTAAATTGAACCATTGTAAAACGAGGGCCACCTGTATATATATATATATATATATATATATATATATATATATATATATATATATATATATATATATAAATAAAAAAATGAGGAAGGGGTGAAAACCTCGAAACGTCACGCAGTAAAGTTTGATGAATTTACAAATCCAGAAAGTGCATTTTTTTCATTTATCTACATTTTTCCTGATGCACCCTGGTATGAATATTATTAATGGTTTGTGAGAGTGCTGTAATTCTCAATTTGGAGATTTATAGTGTATATATGTCTGTAAATACACACCCATATACTATATATATATATATATATATACACACACACACACACATACACACATATATATATATATTTATTTATTTATATACATACATACTTATATTTAGACATGTATATGTATTATCTCTTTGTTAAAGCCCTTGTTTTTTTCTAACACCTGAGACTTCATATCTCTGAGCCTTTATAATTTTTTAATTCAATATATATATTTTTATTAGACAGTGTTATGACAATTGTAACGCTAACTGTGTTTTTGTATGTGTTTTGTGCAACTTGTTTGTCTCACGTAACAGTTAACCAGAGCTCTGAAGATTCAATATCCTGATGCGCATTAAATTCAACTGCGCACAAGCAAAAGCATTTACTTCCAATTTGTAATATGCACTCTACTTCCAATGCACACAAAGAGCTGTTATAACTCCCTTATCACTTGCGCAAAACAGTTAACGCGCAACTTGTAATCTAGCCCTATATCAGTACATTTTATTTTCACTGAGCCATAAAAATAGAAGTATTTATCAAATATATAAAACAACACTTGACCTGTCTGAACAAAACAGACAAGAATGGAAAAATATCTAATAAAATAAGCTGCAATATAACAACATGCAAAGCATGAATTCTTTAGCACAAATCAGAATCAATTATATACCAACACTATCATTATTTCATACTGATGTATAGGCAGCTGAAAGCCAATAATCAACATTTTAGCTACTAATTGGTGAAATGAATCACAGAGTAGAACTCTGCAAGACATTACTGTGTTTAAATACTGAAGTGATTCTTTTTTTTTGTTATGAAATGCATGAAAATTCTTACTTATGTAAGATCCCCGTTATCATGCAAATGTATATTTTAGTTATGAATATTTTAGTACTGGGTAGTTGTATTTTTAGATATTGTAAGTGTGATCTGAATAACTATAGTGAAAAAAAAGATCCTACGCAGATAATAACAATAAAGTATCATCTTTATTAGCTGATATATATTTTACTATTATTAAAAATTCTTGAGCAGAAGAGCTAACAAAATGTTAATCTACCTTTATAATAATTTGACAACCATTGAGCCCAGCTGTTTGTAGATCGCCTTCATAAGAGCCGACTACAACAGTGCAACTTTCGGCAGGGCCCTTTACCCATTTGATCCCATAAATGTTATCCTGTATACCAACTATGTTTATAGCGCGGCGGAATCTGTTGGTGCTCTACAAATACCTGTTAACAATAATAATAGCCAGCTGCAAGCTGTTAACCTTACTGGCAAAAATGATAACTTCACCCAATGTGCTCATCAACATAGGGCAGCAGATAGCTTGTGCACAGTGTAATGTTAAACATTAACATGTTTCAGCTTGTTGTTTGCACTGTGTTGGACACCTTTTTCAGATGGGGGCCTTTCTAGTTATAGACAGAGCCTCATTCTGGGACTGTATAGGGGTTAAATGTAAAAACAGCTCCGGTTCCGTTAATTTAAGGGTTAAAGCTCTGAAATTTGGTGTGCAATACTTTTAATGCTTTAAGACAGTGTGGTGAAATTTTGGTGAATTTTGAACAATTCCTTCATACTTTTTCACATATTCAGTAATAAAGTGTTTTCAGTTTGAAATTTAAAGTGACAGTAACGGTTTTATTTTAAAACGTTTTTTGTGCTTTGTTGACAAGTTTAAGCCTGTTTAACATGTCTGTACCATCAGATAAGCTATGTTCTATATGTATGAAAGCCAATGTGTCTCCCCATTTAAATTTATGTGATAATTGTGCCATAGTGTCCAAACAAAGTAAGGACAGTAATGCAACAGATAATGATATTGCCCAAGATAATTCCTCAAATGAGGGGAGTAAACATGATACTACATCATCCCCTACTGTGTCTACACCAGTTATGCCCACACAGGAGGCCCCTAGTACATCTAGTGCGCCAATACTTATTACCATGCAACAATTAACGGCTGTAATGGATAACTCCATAGCAAATCTTTTATCCAAAATGCCTACTTATCAGAGAAAGCGCGATTGCTCTGTTTTAAACACTGAAGAGCAAGAGGACGCTGATGATAACTGTTCTGACATACCCTCACACCAATCTCAAGGGGCCATGAGGGAGGTTTTGTCTGATGGAGAAATTTCAGATTCAGGAAAAATTTCTCATCAAGCTGAACCTGATGTTGTGACATTTAAATTTAAATTAGAACATCTCCGCGCACTGCTTAAGGAGGTGTTATCTACTCTGGATGATTGTGACAATTTGGTCATTCCAGAGAAATTATGTAAGATGGACAAGTTCCTAGAGGTTCCGGTGCCCCCCGACGCTTTTCCTATACCCAAGCGGGTGGCGGACATAGTAAATAAAGAGTGGGAAAGGCCCGGCATACCTTTTGTTCCCCCCCCCTATATTTAAGAAATTATTTCCTATAGTCGACCCCAGAAAGGACTTATGGCAGACAGTCCCCAAGGTCGAGGGGGCGGTTTCTACTCTAAATAAACGCACTACTATTCCTATCGAAGATAGTTGTGCTTTCAAAGATCCTATGGATAAGAAATTAGAGGGTTTGCTTAAAAAGATTTTTGTACAGCAAGGTTACCTTCTACAACCAATTTCATGCATTGTTCCTGTCACTACGGCAGCGTGTTTCTGGTTCGAGGAACTAGAAAAATCGCTCAGTAAAGAATCTTCGTATGAGGAGGTTATGGACAGAGTTCAAGCACTTAAATTGGCTAACTCTTTTGTTTTAGATGCCGCTTTGCAATTAGCTAGATTAGCGGCGAAAAATTCAGGTTTTGCTGTCGTGGCGCGCAGAGTGCTTTGGCTAAAGTCTTGGTCAGCGGATGTGTCTTCCAAGACAAAATTGCTTAACATTCCTTTCAAAGGTAAAACATTATTTGGACCTGATTTGAAAGAGATTATTTCAGACATCACTGGGGGAAAGGGCCACGCCCTCCCACAGGATAGGTCTTTTAAGGCTAATAATAAGCCTAATTTTCGTCCCTTTCGCAGAAACGGACCAGTCTCTAATTCTGTATCCTCTAAGCAAGAGGGTAATACTTCACAACCCAAACCAGCCTGGAAACCAATGCAAGGCTGGAACAAGGGTAAGCAGGCCAAGAAGCCTACCACTGCTACCAAAACAGCATGAAGGGATAGCCCCCGATCTGGGACCGGATCTAGTGGGGGGCAGACTTTCTCTCTTTGCTCAGGCTTGGAAAAGAGATGTTCAGGATCCTTGGGCGCTAGAAATAGTTTCTCAAGGTTATCTCCTGGAATTCAAGGAACTACCCCCAAGGGGAAGGTTCCACAGGTCTCAATTATCTTCAAACCAAATAAAGAGACAGGCATTCTTACATTGTGTAGAAGACCTGTTAAAGATGGGAGTGATACATCCAGTTCCAATAAGAGAACAAGGAATGGGATTTTATTCCAATCTGTTCATAGTTCCCAAAAAAGAGGGAACATTCAGACCAATTTTGGATCTAAAGATCCTAAACAAATTTCTCAGGGTACCATCGTTCAAAATGGAAACTATTCGAACGATCCTACCTACTATCCAGGAAAATCAATTTATGACTACCGTGGATTTAAAGGATGCGTACCTACATATTCCTATCCACAAGGAACATCATCAGTTCCTAAGGTTCGCTTTTCTGGACAAGCATTACCAGTTTATGGCACTTCCATTTGGATTAGCCACTGCTCCAAGGATTTTCACAAAGGTACTAGGGTCCCTTCTAGAGGTTCTAAGACCAAGGGACATTGCAGTAGTACCTTACTTGAACGACATCCTGATTCAAGCGTCGTCCCTGTCAAAAGCAAAGGCTCATACGGACATCGTCCTAGCCTTTCTCAGATCTCACGGATGGAAGGTGAACAAAGAAAAAAGTTCTCTGTCCCCGTCAACAAGAGTTCCCTTCTTGGGAACAATAATAGATTCCTTAGAAATGAGGATTTTTCTGACAGAGGTCAGAAAATCAAAACTTCTAAGCTCTTGTCAAGTACTTCATTCTGTTCCTCGTCCTTCCATAGCGCAGTGCATGGAAGTAATAGGATTGATGGTTGCAACAATGGACATAGTTCCTTTTGCACGAATTCATCTAAGACCATTACAACTGTGCATGCTCAGACAGTGGAATGGGGATTATACAGACTTGTCTCCGACGATTCAAGTAGATCAAAAGACCAGAGATTCACTCCGTTGGTGGCTGACCCTGGACAATCTGTCACAGGAAATGAGCTTCCGCAGACCAGAGTGGGTCATTGTCACGACCGACGCCAGCCTAGTGGGCTGGGGCGCGGTCTGGGAATCCCTGAAAGCTCAGGGTCTATGGTCTCGGGAAGAGTCTCTTCTCCCGATAAACATTCTGGAACTGAGAGCGATATTCAATGCTCTCAGAGCTTGGCCTCAACTAGCAAAGGCCAAATTCATAAGGTTTCAGTCAGACAACATGACGACCGTTGCATATATCAATCAACAGGGGGGAACAAGGACTTCCCTGGCGATGAAAGAAGTGACCAAGATAATTCAATGGGCGGAGGATCACTCCTGCCACTTGTCTGCGATCCACATCCCAGGAGTGGAAAATTGGGAAGCGGATTTTCTGAGTCGTCAGACATTCCATCCGGGGGAGTGGGAACTCCATCCGGAAATCTTTGCCCAAATAACTCAATTATGGGGCATTCCAGACATGGATCTGATGGCGTCTCGTCAGAACTTCAAGGTTCCTTGCTACGGGTCCAGATCCAGGGATCCCAAGGCGACCCTAGTAGATGCACTAGTAGCACCTTGGACCTTCAACCTAGCTTATGTATTCCCACCGTTTCCTCTCATCTCCAGGCTGGTAGCCAGGATCAATCAGGAGAGGGCCTCGGTGATATTGATAGCTCCTGCGTGGCCACGCAGGACTTGGTATGCAGACCTGGTGAATATGTCATCGGCTCCACCATGGAAGCTACCTTTGAGACAGGACCTTCTTGTTCAGGGTCCATTCGAACATCCAAATCTGGTTTCCCTCCAACTGACGGCTTGGAGATTGAACGCTTGATTTTATCAAAGCGTGGGTTTTCAGATTCTGTAATAGATACTCTGATTCAGGCTAGAAAGCCTGTAACTAGAAAAATTTACCATAAAATATGGAAAAAATATATCTGTTGGTGTGAATCTAAAGGATTCCCATGGAACAAGATAAAAATTCCTAAGATTCTATCCTTTCTACAAGAAGGTTTGGAGAAAGGATTATCTGCAAGTTCTCTGAAGGGACAGATCTCTGCTTTATCTGTTTTACTTCACAAAAGACTGGCAGCTGTGCCAGATGTTCAAGCATTTGTTCAGGCTCTTGTTAGGATCAAGCCTGCTTACAGACCTTTGACTCCTCCCTGGAGTCTAAATCTAGTTCTTTCAGTTCTTCAAGGGGTTCCGTTTGAACCCTTACATTCAGTAGATATTAAGTTATTATCTTGGAAAGTTTTGTTTTTGGTTGCAATTTCTTCTGCTAGAAGAGTTTCAGAGTTATCTGCTCTGCAGTGTTCTCCGCCCTATCTGGTGTTCCATGCAGATAAGGTGGTTTTGCGTACTAAGCCTGGTTTTCTTCCGAAAGTTGTTTCCAACAAAAATATTAACCAGGAGATAGTTGTACCTTCTTTGTGTCCGAATCCAGTTTCAAAGAAGGAACGTTTGTTACACAATTTGGACGTAGTCCGTGCTCTAAAATTCTATTTAGAGGCTACTAAAGATTTCAGACAAACATCTTCCTTGTTTGTTGTTTATTCTGGTAAAAGGAGAGGTCAAAAAGCGACTTCTACCTCTCTTTCCTTTTGGCTTAAAAGCATTATCCGATTGGCTTATGAGACTGCCGGACGGCAGCCTCCTGAAAGAATCACAGCTCACTCCACTAGGGCTGTGGCTTCCACATGGGCCTTCAAGAACGAGGCTTCTGTTGACCAGATATGTAAGGCAGCGACTTGGTCTTCACTGCACACTTTTGCCAAATTTTACAAATTTGATACTTTTGCTTCTTCGGAGGCTATTTTTGGGAGTAAGGTTTTGCAAGCCGTGGTGCCTTCCATTTAGGTGACCTGATTTGCTCCCTCCCTTCATCCGTGTCCTAAAGCTTTGGTATTGGTTCCCACAAGTAAGGATGACGCCGTGGACCGGACACACCAATGTTGGAGAAAACAGAATTTATGCTTACCTGATAAATTACTTTCTCCAACGGTGTGTCTGGTCCACGGCCCGCCCTGGTTTTTTAATCAGGTCTGATGAATTATTTTCTCTAACTACAGTCACCACGGTATCATATGGTTTCTCCTATATATATTTCCTCCTGTCTGTCGGTCGAATGACTGGGGTGGGCGGAGCCTAGGAGGGATCATGTGACCAGCTTTGCTGGGACTCTTTGCCATTTCCTGTTGGGGAAGAGAATATCCCACAAGTAAGGATGACGCCGTGGACCGGACACACCGTTGGAGAAAGTAATTTATCAGGTAAGCATAAATTCTGTTTTTGTTGTGATCACAAAGACAAAACCGGAATTCAAAAGAAACAGTGCCTTTTTGACCAGGATTTCAAAGGGATCACACCTTTCTGACTGGGGTTCTAAACAGGATCACACCTTTGTGACCAGGATTTCAAAAGGAACAGAGCTTTTGTGACCAGGATTTCAAACAGTATTGCACCTTCATGACATGGCTTTTACACAGGATTGCACCTTTGTGAACAGGATTTCAATAGGAACAGCTTTTGTGACCGGGATTTTGTTGTGATCGCAAAGACAAATCCAGATTTCAAAAGGATCAATGTCTTTTTGACAAGGATTTCAAATGGGATTGGACCTTTCAGGCTGGGCTTCTAAACAAGATTGCACTTTTGTGACCAGGATTTCAAAAGGAACAGCCTTTTTGTTACCAAGATTTCAAACAGGATTAGACCTTCGTGACTGGGCTTTTAAACAGGATCACACCTTTGTGACCAGTATTTCAAAAGGAACATTACTTTTGTGACCGGGATTTTGTTGTGATCACAAAGACAAAACCAGATTTCAAAAGGAACAGTTCCTTTTTTACCAGGATTTGAAACGGGATTGGACCTTTCAGACTGGGCTTCTAAACAATATTGCCCCTTTGTGACCAGGATTTCAAAAGCAACAACGCTTTTGTGACCAGGATTTCAAAAAGGATTGCACCTTCGTGACTGGGCTTTTAAAGAGGATTGCACCTTTGTTACCAGGATTTCAAAAGGAACAGCGCCTTTGTGGCCAGGATTTAAAATGGGATTGTACCTTCATGACTGGACTTTTAAACAGGATCGCAACCTTTGTGACCAAGATTTCAAAAGGAACAGCACTTTTGTGACTGGGATTTCTTTGTAATTGCGAGAGTGTAGTTTTCCAGTTTTTTGCAGTAACATTATTGAAATCCTGGTCATGGAGGTGTGATCCTATTTGAAATCCTTTTCACAAAGGTGAGTTACCGTTTGAAAGCACAACGGCCTAGATTTAGAGTTGGGCGGTAGCCGTCAAAACCAGCGTTAGAGGCTCCTAACGCTGGTTTTTACCGCCCTCTGGTATTTGGAGTCAGTCATTAAAGGGTCTAACGCTCACTTTTCAGCCGCGACTTTTCCATACCGCAGATCCCCTTACGTCAATTGCGTATCCTATCTTTTCAATGGGATCTTTCTAACTCTGGTAGTTAGAGTCGTGGCTGAAGTGAGCGTTAGAAATCTAACGACAAAACTCCAGCCGCAGAAAAAAGTCAGTAGTTAAGAGCTTTCTGGGCTAACGCCGGTTTATAAAGCTCTTAACTACTGTGCTCTAAAGTACACTAACACCCATAAACTACCTATGTACCCCTAAACCGAGGTCCCCGCACATCGCCGCCACTATATTTAAATTTTTTAACCCCTAATCTTCCGCTCCGTACACTGCCGCCAACTACGTTATCCCTATGTACCCCTAATCTGCTGCCCCTAACACCGCCGACCCCTATATTATATTTATTAACCCCTAATCTGCCGCCCCCGCTATCGCTGACCCCTGCATATTATTATTAACCCCTAATCTGCCACTCCGTACACCACCGCCACCTACATTATAGCTATGTACCCCTAATCTGCTGCCCCTAACACCGCCGACCCCAATATTATATTTATTAACCCCTAATCTGCCCCCCTCAATGTCGCCTCCACCTGCCTACACTTATTAACCCCTAATCTGCCGAGCGGACCACACCGCTACTATAATAAAGTTATTAACCCCTAATCCGCCTCACTCCTGCCTCAATAACCCTATAATAAATAGTATTAACCCCTAATCTGCCCTCCCTAACATCGCCGACACCTAACTTCAATTATTAACCCCTAATCTGCCGACCGGATCTCACCGCTACTATAATAAATGTATTAACCCCTAAAGCTAAGTCTAACCCTAACACTAACACCCCCCTAAGTTAAATATAATTTAAATCTAACGAAATAAATTAACTCTTATTAAATAAATTATTCCTATTTAAAGCTAAATACTTACCTGTAAAATAAACCCTAATATAGCTACAATATAAATTATAATTATATTATAGCTATTTTAGGATTTATATTTATTTTACAGGTAACTTTGTATTTATTTTAACTAGGTACAATAGCTATAAAATAGTTTAGAACTATTTAATAGCTAAAATAGTTAAAATAATTACAAATTTACCTGTAAAATAAATCCTAACCTAAGCTACAATTAAACCTAACACTACACTATCAATAAATAAATTAAATAAAATACCTACAATTACCTACAATTAAACCTAACACTACACTATCAATAAATTAATTAAATACAATATCTACAAATAACTACAATTAAATAAACTAACTAAAGTACAAAAAATAAAAAAGAACTAAGTTACAAAAAATAAAAAAATATTTACAAACATTAGAAAAATATTACAACAATTTTAAACTAATTACACCTACTCTAAGCCCCCTAATAAAATAACAAAGCCCACCAAAATAAAAAAATGCCCTACCCTATTCCAAATTACAAAAGTTCAAAGCTCTTTTACCTTACCAGCCCTGAAAAGGGCCCTTTGCGGGGCATGCCCCAAGAAATTCAGCTATTTTGCCTGTAAAAAAACACATACAATACCCCCCCCCCCAACATAACAACCCACCACCCACATACCCCTAATCTAACCCAAACCCCCCTTAAATAAACCTAACACTAAGCCCCTGAAGATCTTTCTACCTTATCTTCACCTCACCGGGTATCACCGATCGGTCCTGGCTCCAAAATCTTCATCCAACCCAAGCGGGGGCTGGCGATCCATAATCCTGCGGCTGAAGAGGTCCAGAAGAGGCTCCAAAGTCTTCATCCTATCCAGGAAGAAGAGGCGATCCAGACCGGCAACCATCTTGATCCAATCGGCATCTTCTATCTTCATCCGATGAGGAACGGCTTCATCGTGAAGACCTCCAGCGCGGACGAATCTTCTTCCAACGACGTCCAACTGAAGAATGACGGTTCCTTTAAGGGACGTCATCCAAGATGGCGTCCCTCGAATTCCGATTGGCTGATAGGATTCTATCAGCCAATCGGAATTAAGGTAGGAAATTTTCTGATTGGCTGATGGAATCAGCCAATCAGAATCAAGTTCAAACCGATTGGCTGATCCGATCAGCCAATCAGATTGAGCTCGCATTCTATTGGCTGTTCCGATCAGCCAATAGAATGCGAGCTCAATCTGATTGGCTGATCGGATCGGCCAATCGGATTGAACTTGATTCTGATTGGCTGATTCCATCAGCCAATCAGAATTTTCCTATTTATTTATTTCGTTAGATTTAAATTATATTTAACTTAGGGGGGTGTTAGTGTTAGGGTTAGACTTAGCTTTAGGGGTTAATACATTTATTACAGTAGCGGCGAGATTAGGTCGCAGATTAGGGGTTAATAATTGAAGTTAGGTGTCGGCGATGTTAGGGAGGGCAGATTAGGGGTTAATACTATTTATTATAGGGTTATTGAGGCGGGAGTGAGGCGGATTAGGGGTTAATAACTTTATTATAATAGCGGTGCGGTCCGCTCGGCAGATTAGGGGTTAATAAGTGTAGGCAGGTGGAGGCGACGTTGTGGGGGGCAGATTAGGGGTTAATAAATATAATATAGGGGTCGGCGGTGTTAGGGGCAGCAGATTAGGGGTACATAGGGATAATGTAAGTAGCGGCGGTTTACGGAGCGGCAGATTAGGGGTTAAAAAAATATGCAGGTGTCAGCGATAGCGGGGGCGGCAGAATAGGGGTTAATAAGTGTAAGGTTAGGGGTGTTTAGACTCGGGGTACATGTTAGAGTGTTAGGTGCAGACGTAGGAAGTGTTTCCCCATAGCAAACAATGGGGCTGCGTTAGGAGCTGAACGCGGCTTTTTTGCAGGTGTTAGGTTTTTTTTCAGCTCAAACAGCCCCATTGTTTCCTATGGGGGAATCGTGCACGAGCACGTTTTTGAAGCTGGCCGCGTCCGTAAGCACCGCTGGTATCGAGAGTTGAAGTTGCGTTAAATATGCTATACGCTGCTTTTTTGGAGCCTAACGCAGCCATTCTGTGAACTCTAAATACCAGCGGTATTTAAAAGGTGCGGCCAGAAAAAAGCCAGCGTAGCTAACGCACCCCTTTGGCAGCATAACTCTAAATCTAGGCGAACGTGTTTTGGGCTACATTATTGCAATGGAGCTCTTTCATGGTTTACAATGTGATAGCTGTTAAAATCCTATTTTAAAAGATGAGATATGGAGGGATATTTATCAAAGGTCTGGCGGACCTGATCCAAAAGTGCAAATCAGGTCCACCAGACCTCGCTGAATGCGGAGAGCAATACGCTCTCCGTATTCAGCATTGCACCAGCAGCTCTTTTGTCAATCGGCCACCAGCAGGGGGTTGTCAATCAACCCAATCGTACTCAATCGGGTTGATTTTCGTCAATGTCTGTCCGCCTACTCAGAGCAGGCGGACAGGTTATTGAGCAGCAGTCTTTTGAAACACGGGCTCTCAAGCTCCATCTGGAGCTTGATAAATGGGTCACAAGTTATGAACATTTCGAAATTGTTGGAGGGTTTTTTAGATCTTTTTTAGATCTATGTATCACCAAACCTTAAAAGGCACTTTATAAATCAAAATATTAAACAAAAACAATACATTTAAAATATTAAAAGTGTTCATATAATCATTGAGCAAACATGCTCAGTATACCAATCATACTTATATAAAAATAGCATTCCTATTGTTTGCTAGGAATCAGGATGGATTTGGATTAGAATAGGTTAAAGGGGACAGAAAAGTAAAAATGAAACCTTCATGGTTAGAAAGATAGAAGATGCAATTTTAAGTTCCTGATGTTACAGCTCTGTCATGTATATAACAATCACTTAAAGGCCCATGATACCCAAATGTTGAAACACTTGAAAGTGATGCAGCATAGCTGTAAAAAGCTGATTAGAAAATATCACCTGAACATCTCTATGTAAAAAAGAAAGATATTTTACCTCAAAAGTTCCTCAGTAGCCACATCCCATTGTAAAGGACTTCGAAGCAGCAAATCAGTATGTCTGTCCCGGGACAGCTAAGGGGTTGAGCCTTGTGCACTCTCATCTTATTTCCCTATTCAGTTTAAGGAAGTTTATTATGAAATCTCATGAGAGTTAAGTGAAATCTCATGAGATCACAGTAGAAGAGTTCATGATCTCAGCACTGTTGATGCTGATTAGCTGCAGTTCATTTCTTCATTTTTATTTATTTTTACCTGCAGCTGGGCAGTAACTGAAATATATCTTTTTACACAGAACCTACACTGCTGAACTGAGAAAATTGTGAGGTAAAATATCTTCCTTTTTTACATAAAGATGCTCAGGTGATATTTTCCTGTCAGCTTTTTACAGTTATTCTGTATCAGCTTCTGTGCTAACAAGTACTCACTTTATTAATAAAGATGCAACAGTTTTCTCATATTGCTGCCTTATTATACACTGCTTGCTTCAGCAGTCTTTTTACCTCAGAAACATTGCACAAACAGGACAACAAGATGTGAGGAACTAAACAGGAAGTAGCAGGAAGTGGAAAACCAAAAAAGGAAGTGTATCAGCTATAACTAGCAACAGCATATACATCAAACCTCCTTCCCTTGTCAATTAAGAAAAATGAAGAACAAAAGTCAACAATAATATATGAAAAATTCAGATATGGGGGCCAATTTATTAATCATGTCCGTCCCACATCAATAAATGCCGACAGCATATGCTGTCGGCATTTATCATTGCACAACAGCACCAAATGAGTAGCAGGAAAGATACTCCAGCCCAGTAGAAGTCTTTAAAAAGGGACCTTTATTGGTACATATGGTCCAAAGTACAAAAAATAAGCAATGTTTCGGACCTACATTAGATCCTTAATCATGTCAGTTTGTATGCATACAAAGCTGCTTTTTATACTGATACATATTAGTGAGTGACACCCACATCCTGTTATACAACTACGCCCTCTAGTGGACATCATTCAGGCTTCCTCCAATCCCTGCTTTCCCCCAGGAGCGTCCATCTGGTAAGGCCACGCCGTGATTGGAGGAAGCCGGTTTAGTCATTACTGTGTAAGTACAGCAGGAAGAAGCAGGCGGGGGGATCGGCGATCCGACGTTTCAGGAGAAGAAGGTAAGTATTTGTAAAATCCGGTATGAAAGTGCCCCTGTTTTAATATTTTTTTTTTTTAAAAAAAAAACGGCACTTTATCATGAAAGTTGACATTCACTTTAAGGAACAGTGGTCTTATGACTGCTGCTTTTTAACTTACAAATCAGGTGAGCCTGAAACGATGGGCCTCCGAAGCGGCATCCGCTGCTTCATAAATGCAGGCCACAGTGTCTTTTTTAAGGCATAAATGAAGATTGGTGTCTGCACTAATTAGGAGGCATTCAGGGGCCATGCTAAAGACTATCATTGACTATAATTGTTTGCTATAAGCATGTTTTATTTATCTTTATTAATTGTTTTTGTTTACCTTTTAACTCCTTTGAGCACAACATTGGATTGCCGACAAGTATAGAAGATAAAGGTGTTTGAGGGAATCTAGGTTTGTTTTTGTTATCAGTAAAAATAAGTTTTTTCTTACTTTAAGATATCACTGTTGAGCTTGAAAATGTAAAGAGAGAATAAAGGTATTAAAGGGACACTCTACTCCAAATTTGTTATTGTTTAAAAAGATAGATAACGCCTTTATTACCAATTCACCAGCATTGAACAACAAACATTCGCCTAGATTATGAGTTTTGCGGTAACAGGGGTGCTGTGCTAACTTGCAGTTTATTGTCACCGCTCACTTACTTGCAGTGGTGGTATTACAGGTTTTTATCAACCTGGCGTTAATAGGCAAGAAGTGAGCGTAGAGCTAAATTGCGCTCCACACTGCACTCCAATACCAGCGCTGCTTAAGTGAGCGGTGAACTGGTTATACATGCTCGTGCATGATTTCCCCATAGACATCAATGGGGAGAGCCGGCTGAGAAAAAGTCTAACACCTGCCAAAAAGCAGCGTAAAACTCAGTAACGCAGCCTCATTGATTCCTATGGGTAGACACATTTTATCTTTACACCTAACACCCTAACATGAACCTGAGTCTAAACACCCCTAATCTTACACTTATTAACCCCTAATCTGCCACCCCCGACATCGCCGCCACCTACATTATACTTACTAACCCCTAATCTGCCGCTCCGGACATCGCTGCCACCTACATTATACTTATGAACCCCTAATCTGCTGCCCCCAACATCGCTGACACCTACATTATATTTATTAACCCCTAATCTCCCTCCCCCAATGTCGCCGCAACCTACCTACATTTATTAACCCCTAATCTGCCACCCCCAATGTCGCCGCCACTATTTTACATTTATTAACCCCTAAACCTAAGTCTAATCCTAACAACCCCTAACTTAAATATAATTTAAATAAATATAAATAAAATTACTATCATTAACTAAATTATTCCTATTTAAAGCTAAATACTTACCTATAAAATAAACCCTAAACTAGCTACAATATAACTAATAGTTACATTGTATCTAGATTAGGGTTTATTTTTATTTTACAGGCAAGTTTGTATTTATTTTAACTAGGTAAAATAGTTACTAAATAGTTATTAACTATTTACTAACTACCTATCTAAAATAAATACAAATTTACCTGTAAAATAAAACCTAACCTAAGTTACACTAAAACCTAACACTACACTACAATTAAATAAATTACCTAAATGAAATACAATTAAATAATTTAAATACAATTAGCTAAATTACAAAAAAAATCACTAAATTACAGAAAATAAAAAACAAATTACAAGATCTTTAAACTAATTACACCTAATCTAATAGCCCTATCAAAATAACCCCCCCCCAACATAAAAAAACCCTAGCCTAAACTAGACTACCAATAGCCCTTAAAAGGGCCTTTTGTGGGGCATTGCCCCCAAGAAATCAGCTCTTTTACCTGTAAAAAAAAATACAAACAACCCCCACAACAGTAAAACCCACCACCCACACAACCAACCCCCCAAATAAAACCCTAACTAAAAAAACTAAGCTCCCCATTGCCCTGAACCTTACCTTAACCCAAAACTCGTAATCTAGCCGAATGTTATATTAATATATGTTATAACATTTAAACCTCTAAATTTTTGCCCGTTTTTACGCCCCTGCAGCCACCTTTATCTCAGGGCATATTTATAGCTATAAATGTATATTAATATTACCATGTTGGTTATGCAAAACTGGGGAATGGGTAATAAAGGGATTGTGTATCTTTTTAAACAATAAAAATGATGGACTAGGCTGTCCCTTTAAATAGAAGGCTAAACAATATGAGAATACAACACATTTAGAAACTAGCACAATTTCTACAAAATCCATACATACATTTTGGTAGGTCAAGGGGGTGTCTGTAACAGTCTTCCCTACACTTTGAAGGAATGCATAATATAAAAGCAATTCCACCTTTTCCTTGACCCCTACCTACTTCACATTTATTTTTATGGTTTCACATATTTAAGAAACATTTGTTAGAAGAAGTTCTGAGAGATGCACAAACCTAAAATTAGGAACAAAGTAATAGAAAATAAAATAGATTTATAGCATATTGCACACTAGTGACATTTTTAAAGAAACAGTGGTACTCTGAAACAAGGTGATCGCTAAGGCTGAGTTAAGATTGTCGCTGATAATCGGCAGTTGTTAAACGCTAATAATTTCGGCTCTTAAAATCCAGCATTGTTTTCTGTTTTACATACTTTTGCATTACATTTTACCAGCTTGCGAAAAAAAACTCATTAGGAAATAAGTGTCTATGTGTAGTGGGTGTGACTAATATTTACATATGTATATGAACGTAATACACATATACATAATATCCTACACAGCTAACATGATCTCTCGGAAGCACAAGAAAGTGGATATTCCGCAACTTTGAGAAATGGCAAACCAATACAATCTTTCTACAATGTTTCTATCAAAACCTATGTTTCTATCAAAACAAAGGGTCACAATCTAAAGTTAGAGGGTAGCAGATTCAGGAGAAATTTGAGGAAGCATTTTTTTACAGAAAGGGTGGTGGATTCATGGAATAAAATTCCATTTGATGTGGTAAACACAAAGACTGTAAAGGAATTTAAAAATGCCTGGGACATGCATAAGGCTATCCTAAGGAAAAAGTAACATGTAATATGGGTAGACTTGATGGGCCTTTTTGGTTCTTATCTACCATCAAATTCTATGTTTCTATGTTTCTTTTAATTTCATACTCATTGTAAAGTACAGTATTGTCGTCAAGGATTACTCTCAGCAATCACATTGTCATTATAGGAACTTTATTGTTTGATATTCTATTTTGTTTTTTTCTAAACTTGATCTTCTTATAGTTAAAGAAAAGTGGACAAAGCCTGTTTTGTACAGTAAGAGTGTCTTTTTGAAAAGTCTGTCTCTACAGTGAGTTCTAGAACTTTAGACTGTATTTGAAAGCTCGTCACTTAACATTTTCATGATTTAAGATATGACAATTTTCTCAATCAATGATGGAAAACATTAAAAAATAATGGTCTTCTGGTGGGCAGTCACTTGATAGTAGCATGGAGTTTGAGTTTCATAACAAAGCTTTTTACTACTGTGAATATTAAGTTATTTTAAACAGGACCAAGCTTATACCCTTAGTAGTCTAGCTACTGGAACCAGTTGAGATAATTTGCTGCAACTAGAAACAGCTGGAGAGCAAATATTTACTCTCCCCACCAGAAGCATAGAGACCACTTTATTTCAATCCAAGATGGTGGATTTTATAAACCTTACTCTTGAGGAATTGGATGCTGTACTCTGGCGTTGAGTAGAGGTCCCGATTTTATTCTGTTCAATCCTCTGTGAGGAGATGTGGGCCGTTTTACAGGCTGCTCCACAGAAGCCACGTGCATCTGACCATACGACTGGCAGGCTCATGGAAATAAGCGTGGCCATGTCTACTTTTGTTGCACATGCTGCCAGAGTGCTTTTCATTGAATACTTACAGTAGTAGCCGCAGGGTTTCTCCATCTGTAGTCATAGAGCTCAATCCTTTGATGTTAATCACCTGTCCAGAAATGGACATGAACCATGGGGAAGTTGGTGTACTGAGCATGGCAATGTCTTCTTCTCGGCTATTGACTATGTCACGGGCATGCTGGAGTACACTGCAAGCCAGGTTTACTATGTCATCCAGGCTCTTGGAAGAGTACTGGGAGCTTATGGATTCATATTGAGAACACTGTCTGCTTTATTCCTGGTACTGTCATAATACAACTGGACAGATATTTTTCACTTGTGCTCTTGCCGAGAGATCCTTTTCAAGCTATAAGAGTCTCTTAAACATGTGGAAGAATGATCATTACCCTATACTGATTTTTCTTGTTAATAGAGCCTGTCAACCTCTTATCTGGTTTGTCTTTGAAAGGCAGAATACCTCTGTAGCTGCAAAATCACAAAGCACATGGTTGCCAGCAGGTATCGGTTGAACGCTTCTTATTGAAGGCTTTCGTTTTTATGTTTGCCTTCATCCACATTAACAATCACCTAGTAACAAAAGATTTTACACTTCTGCTTGTTAAGATTCAGGAACCCAATTTTTTTATTACTATTATTAAATATAAGTTATACTACGTCTTTATTCAGCTGTTCATCTATATTATGCTGTTTTGGATTGTATACATTCTGGCCCAGTTGGCTGTTATTTTAATGTAATAT